>NC_133648.1:50650707-50785142 GCF_009905375.1 Apium graveolens | reverse complement strand
TGTAGCCTTCTTTGACAAAGTTCTTGAGAGTTGAATCATTCTTTTTATTGAGATTATTTTTAAAAGAACTTGCATGTTTTAATTGATGAGCCTTCAACGGATGCTCCTTTTCTTCCTTCAATGGATAACTTTCATCATCCGTTGATTCCACATCCGTTGACAATCCATCAATTAATTCTAACTCCTTTTTGTTTTTCTTCCAGGCATCCTCACAGAATGATTCAATTCCCTGAACCTTTGCAATCTGAACACTAACATCCCTAGATGTTTTCCAGGCCTTGATTACCTCTTGCTCACTTTCTAACTGTGTAGAAAGAATTTCTACTTTCTTAACAGCTTCTACTAGTTCACTCTCAACAGTCAAGCATTTAAGTTTTATCTTTTCAAGCTCAATTACCTGATCCTCTAACATAGCATTCCTATCACTTAAAAACACATTATTCTCCTTGATCCTAGTGTTTTCTTTTGCTAGTGATTTAAGGGAAACACGCAAATGATATAATTCATTGGTCATATCATTTATGGATTCATTGCATTCATGTTTAGAAAGCTGAGAGAGATCAGTAGTAATTACCTGGTTGCTTGATGAACTGGTTTCATTTTCATCAGAATTAGCCATCAGGGCTAGGTTGACATATTCCACATCATCATCTTCATTTACCCCATCTGCTGCCCAATCATCTTGAGTGAGAAAAGCTCTTTCCTTTTGTTTGAGCAAATCAAAATACTTCTTTTTGTAATCAACTTGCTCAAATTTCTTTTTCTCAGAATTTGGCTTCCTACACTCACTTGCAAAGTGTCCACTAATACCACAGTTGTAACATTTGAACTTTGATTTGTCCACCATGTTTTTTTTGGCTTAGTGAACTTTGTGTTTTTCCTGAACTTCATTTTTGCAAACCTCCTGGACAGAAAGGCCAAATGTTCTTCAATATCATCAGATTCATCCTGACTGGAATTGTCTTCATCCTCAGCAACTTGCTCTTTACCCTTGCTTGATTCTGATTTGCTTGTGCCAATTTTCAGACTTGGCATTATCTTCTCCTCATTCCTGGCTTCCATCTTCTCACTATCAGCTACAAGAGCAACTGTTCCTCCTTTTCTCTTTCCCTTTTCCAACAGCTCATCCTGCTCCATTTCAAGTTCATAAGTCTTCAGAATTCCATATAATCTTTCAAGTGTGAAGTTCTTATAATCTTGAGAATTTCTCAAAGAGACAGTCATGGGCTTCCACTCCTTTGGTAGAGACCTAAGAAATTTTAAGTTGGAATCCTTGACTTGGTACACTCTACCATACAGCTTCAATCCATTCAACAGTTTCTGAAACCCGTTGAAGGTATCATTTAATGATTCACCTTCTTCAAAGTGAAAATATTCATACTGTTGAATAAGAAGCTGCATCTTGTTCTCTCTGACCTGCTCAGTACCTTCACACATGATTTGTACAGTATCCCAAACTTCCTTTGCAGTTTGGCTATTGATGACATTGTCAAACATATCTTGATCTAAGTCATTAAACAAAATGTTCATGGCTCTCTTATCCTTGCGGATTTCTTCCATGTCTTCAATAGTCCATTCTGCTTTTGGCTTGGGAATGGACTGTCCAACAGGAACTGTTGCAGTAGCAGCTGTGGCTACTTTGTGAGGGATGTGAGGACCATTTTCAATACAGTTGATGTAGCTTTCATCTTGAGAAAGAAGATGAATGCATCTTCACTTTCCAGTGATGATAATTATCTTTTTCCAGGACTGGGATCTTTACACCAATATCCTTCCTACTCATGATGTTAGCAGGAGGATTCTTCTGTGCACTCATGATGTTAGCAGAATAGATCTTTAAACTCTTTGTATGTTAAGAGCTTGCTCTGATACCAATTGTTATTCCCAGTGGACTAACAATGAGATTTACAGAAGGGGGGTTGAATGTAAATCTCAAAACTTTTTCAAGTTTTGAGCAGTTTCTAAGGCTAAGTGTTTGAGTGATCAAATATGTGTGAATTGCTTGAAGCTGATACAGACAGATATATATTCAAACACAAATGTAATGGATTTGTTGTTCCACCAGAGATGTGTTATTTCAGAAAATCTGTGATTCAAAGAATTAAATCACAGCTGCTTCCTAGTACAAACTAGATGATTTTCTCTTTTGATATTTCTAAACAGCTCAAGGAAAATTCATATCTAATTACTAGCTGCTACTTGGTTTATATATCACCAAGTTTACAAGTGAAGACAAACTGTAAAATACAATTGAAAAGATTCTTCACATGTTTCTTCTTCATTTCTCTATCCAATGCAATCTAGGATAATCTGTAAATCTTTGAATACTTCCTTGTTTGCATCAGAATGAAAATGCTGCATTTTCTTGATTCCTCCTAGAGGCTTCCACATTCCAGTGTGTCTCTATCAACCCATGTGCCTCTGTCAGCTTGTGAATTGTCACTATCAACTGCTAATGAACTAAGCATCCGTTGAAGCTTTCATCCGTTGATGCCTTATCCGTTGAGGCTTTATCCGTTTTATCCGTTGATGCATTATCAGTTGAAGTCTTTATCCATTGAAGCACTTATCCGTTGATGGATATTATCCGTTGAAGCATTGGAGACATCCGTTGAAGCTTTGTTTCTTATCCGTTGAAGGTCTTCAATATCCGTTGACACTTCTTCACTTATACAAAATTACAAGGCATGAAATATTTACACTTAGCCCTCCTATTTGTACATCCATTAGTAGTCAACATGACTGATCATTTCCTAACAACGTCTAAGAATTACAGCTTGAAACCAGAGAGTGAAATGTGCTACAATACTAAACTTATTGCTAAGTAAAGCTACTCCTTCAACGGATAGCCAAGATGGTCTTATCCGTTGAGGCTACAAACACTAGATTTCTACTTAAGTGTTTTGCTTAACTTATCATCAAACTAATAAACATATTCCTAACAGTATCCCATATGGAAAGTAAAGATTGCTATGTTTCTGGAAGCTACAGATCTAGAATAACTTGACAGAATTAATGAAGGACCACATAAGCCTACCAAGCTCTCTGTTGCAGTTGCTGATCAACCAGCAAAGACCATACCAAAGGAGAAAAGTGAGTACACAGCTGAAGACATCTCATCTATTGCTAAGGATGCAAGGGTAAGGCATTTGCTACATAGTGTAATTGATAATGTCATGTCAAACAGGGTAATTGGATGCAAGACTGCAAAGGAGATATGGGATGCTTTGGAGACAAAATGTCAGGGAACTGATGCAATTAAAAAGAATAGGAGGACTATACTCACTCAAGAGTATGAGCACTTTGAATCAAAAGATGATGAATGATTTATATGACAGGTTTGTCAAACTCTTGAATGATCTGTCACTGGTGGACAAGGAATATGATCTTGAAGATTCAAATCTAAAATTCCTTTTAGCTCTTCCTGAAAATTGGGATTTGAAGTCTATTACCATAAGAGACAACTATGACCTTACTGAAACTACTCTTGATGAAATTTATGGTATGCTCAAGACTTATGAACTTGAGATGGATCAATAGAGCAAGAGGCATGGAAGAAAGTCAAGGACAGTTGCTCTTAAAGTTGAGGAGGAATCTTCTAAAGTTGCTATCTCAAAGAAGGGCAAAGGAAAGGCTCTAATCATAAAGTCTGATTCAGAGTCATCATATTCTGATGATGATGATTCAGAAAGTGAAAGTTTATCTGAAATTGATGTTGATGCAGAGATGATGCAACTGTGTGCTCTAATGGTGAAGGGTATCACAAAGATAGCCTACAAGAAATTTAGAAAGGGCAAGAAGTTTTCCAGGAAAGGTGGAAGTTCTGATTGGAAAGGGTTCAGAAAATCTGAAGGCAAAGGAGGAAAGTCTGACAGAGGAGACAACTCATATGTCAAATGCTACAATTGTGGTGAAATATGCCATATATCTCCTGACTACAAGAAAGGAAAAAGTGATATAGGCAAGGCACTTGTCACAAAGAAGAAAAGCTGGACAGACACTTCAGATTCTGAAGATGAGGAGAACTATGCCTTGATGGTAAATGCTGATAGCAGTACTGACACTGCTGAACTGAAGGTACCTCAAACAACTTATGCTTTTCATATTGATGATATTACTGAGTTGAGATTATACCTTAAAACCATGTTCAATATTTTAGAGATCAGACTTTAACATGTGAAAGATTAACATCTGAAAATCTTGATCTTAAAAACAGAAATGACTATTTAGAAAAGGAGTTAGTTTTTCTTCATCAAACTAAGAAAGAAAGATATGAGGCTTTGTATGTTAGAGATGAAGTGCTAAAATTGAATGAATCTCTAAAAACTGATTTAGAAAAGGAAAGAGAGATCACCAGAACTTGGACTAACTCTGGCAGAACAACTCAGAATTTACTAAGTAGTGAAAACTGGAAAGAGGGCTTAGGTTATGGAGATGATAAAAGTGAGGAAGGAACTGTGCAAATTGAGCCTATTGTTGTTAAACAGATTGTTAAGCCAAAGGTAAATCCTGTTAAATTTGTAGCAAAAACTGTTAAGTCTGATTCTGAAAAAATGAAAGATTCTAAGACAGAAGTCAAAGAAAAGTCAACTTCTGAAAAATTAAAACAGGATAAACCAGCTGAAGTAAACATAGGCTTAATGATAAAGAAGCAGCTTAAGCATAAGCTGAATGAGATTAGAAATGTGAACAAGGTAAAGGAAGCTAGGAAGAATAGGAATGGAAAGAAAGGTGTGAATAAAAGCAATAATTATATGTCTGTTCCTAATGCTCCTAGAAAGAAATGTTATAACTATGGAAACTCTAACCATCTTGCTTCTTTTTGCAGGAAGAATAAGGATATAAACTCTTTACCTCCTAGATCAGGAGTTAAGAGTTAGTCTGTTAGGTTTAAACCACAAAATCCATGTTTTCATTGTGGTAGTTTATGGCATTCCATTTATGCTTGTAAGGAATATCATAGTTTGTACTATGAATATTATCAAATAAAACCTTCTTTAAAGAAAGTTAGCATTGTTCCTTCTAGTGTAAAGTCTGATACAAAGTCTAATATAAAGACTGATAAATAGCATGTTAGCATAAACTATGAAATTAAATCCGCTGCAAATGCTAACAAACTTAAAAGGCCAAAGAATCCAAGAAAGTCTGGGTCTTTAAAACTAACCAATAGTGGTCTTTGTGATTGCAGGGCAACAAGAAAAACATCCTAGTTCTTGACTGTGGAAGTTTAGGACATATGACTGGAAATAAAGTGTAACACCCCCAAATCTGGGGTCGGGGATCCGGGTTGTCACGAGTTCCATTTCCCTTAATAACACCCAATCTTAATAATTAATCAACTACTCTGTACTGTGACCCCACAATAAACACACACACCACACGTTATAGTCTCAGAGATGAACATCCAAAAATAATCACAAGTCATTTTATTCCACAATTATCTGCCAATACACCTTAAAAGGTTTTCTGAATAAATTTACATTTTCTTTGCCATTATTACAATTCATAAATATACATAATCTGATACATCAAAAGTTGAAAGCCTAGCCTATTGGTAGTTCCTACCTCAGCTACAGCGACATCAACGCCTATAGGAAACTGCGGAACGTTTCCTATCCGCTCGCGAATCGGGAGCTTGGTCCTGTTCATCTTTTCTATCTGTTGTTGTGTGATGAAAGAAGAAAGCAAGGGTGAGCAGCAAGCCCACCAAAATAATATGTATAATGATTAACAATATATGAGCCTTCTCATAGTACTCATGAAAGTCTTGGTCAAAAGAAATGAACCAAGTTTGATATCTTAATGCGATGAAGTCGCAAAATATTCAGTATATATACATATATACTTTTCAAAATCTTGGAAGTCCTCTTCCATGTATAATATACACAAAGTTCCAGTGTATAACTGTATAAAAATACCGTTGCAAGGTGATCTCATATATCTAACCTTGTCTCAGCGTTTTTCTGAAAATCTTTGTCATGCATAAGATAATCCTTTACTAGATATAAGTTTAAAAGATGAAGTTACAAGATACTCCAATATACTTATATCTTTTCCAAATACTACTTGAACTACCACCGTTCAAGTTATAATTAGTTCAAAAGTTCATCACATAGATGAGACTACAAGATAATACTAGAATAGATTCAATCTTTGAAATATTATTGAATGAAATGAAGTTACGAGATACTTCATTAAGTCTCGATATATATATACACCTATATATATCTCTCATATATTTCCTGAAAACCTCTGTCATGTAAAGTATGAACAGGGTTGCAATATCCAATGAATTTGGAAAGAAAAGAAATTTTGGCATAAACCTGATATCATGATGATCAGGCAAAGATACCAATAAGTAACCTTTTCTACTAGTAGATGGATGAATCCCCCACCGGTCATCACCCTGGCCACATAAGGACCTTGTGCTGGACCGCCACCCGGCCTCTTACGCGTTGATGGACTGCCACCTAGCCACTTACACTTTGATAGACCGTACCCCGGCCTGTCGCTTATGCCGACTCAATTAGATGGGCTTACTTCCCGAACGTTGGGTAAGTAATCAATTCATTTGTTTTCTCAAAATAGCAACCACGTTGCGAATGTAACCACAGAGCTGGATCCCCCCAGGTTTTGAGCGAGTATTTAAATCCCCTTTGAAAGGAAGATCTTAAATATAAAAAATGAGTTTTGGGGTCCACTCTAACTTTAAAAATTATTTTGAAGACTCGAAAACATTTTTAAGAATGTTTGGAGTACTGCTGATTTATTAAAATAAATCAGTCCTGATATATTAGAAAATATCTGAATATTATTATTTAAATAATATTCTCATAAAGATAATCTTTATAAAAATAATCGAAGTAGAAGTTTTAAAACTTATACTTGAAATGGATATTAAATAACCAAAGATATACTTATATGAAAGTACTATCTTTATTTGAATAATCGAAAATAAGTTTGATTATCGAAACATTATTCTCTAATAAAATACAGAATATTATTAAATAATAAGCGGAGTCATAATACCTCAAATGAATATTATAAATAATATTCATTAAATAAAATAAACGGAGTCATACATCCTCCAATGAATATCCAATTAATAATCATTAAATAATATAAACTGAGTCATAAGCCCTCGAATGAATATTCGAAATAATATTCAATAATAAAATAAAGGAGTCATAAGTCCTCGGATGAATATTCAAAATAATATTCAATAATAAAATAAAGGAGTCATAAGTCCTCGGATGAATATTCGAAATAATATTCAATAATAAAATAAAGTTAAAGTTATCGAATAAACCTTATTCGATTAATAGTTTTGAAAACTATAACCATATATATATAAATATATATATATATTATACTCGGGAACATCGACTCCCGGTTTAGAAATATGTTCACCTTTTGATCCCCTATACTAAGGATAAATTCAAATACCGCTTATCTCTAGCATAGGTATTATGCAACTGTAAGCTTTTTCACCAACAGATATATAATCCAAGAATATGAAACAGGCATGCATATATACCATATCACATGCTACAATATATCGCAAGAATTTTCTAATAACAAATATGCATTTATCGCAAGATCATGCATATACACATATACATCACAACAACAGTATAACGGGTAGAAAACTTGCCTGAGCGACTGGAGGTTACGAATGGCTCGGGACGAGTCTGGTAACCTATAAGCAACAAGTAAGTTGGAGTTAAACCAAAGTCACTTGTAAATCTATACTCTAACCAACTCAGACTCTAACGCTCATTTTGCGCTTACTGATTCTCTTAAGTCACTCGAGTACCCTCGGCTCCACCATTTTTAATAAATTACCATTACGAGTTTTAAGGCGATTCCTTCCCGAGTGTCTTACCAACTGCCTATTACACCTTACATAAATGTTTCATACTTCAATTAGTCCTTTAAGGTCTTTAAACTATGTTTCAAAGTAAGGCGAGGGGTAAGGGTTCGTTCGCGAAACGTCGTTACTTAAAACGGCCGTTTCTCCTAAACCGTTCATCGGAATCAAACAAACCACATATCAAAACGAAGCTCGTAACATGAACTATCTAAACATGGAAATGGTCATAATCTAGCAGGGAGTTCTCAGGTCCAAATGTTATGAACAAAAGCAGTCTAAAGTAAATCGGACATTACGACGGCTATGTTTACGCGATTTCCCAAATTTAAACCAACTCAAAACAACCACAATTCAACCCCAATTCACAACCCAATCCAAACTCCATCCAAAATACATTACAACAGCCCAAAACCAACTCATTATAATCCATTTACTTACTCCTAAAACTTGAATTTAAACTATACTACATTCTTTAACCAAATCTTAAGATTCAACATTCATACCACTACCACTACAACCCAAACCCTAAACAAACAAGCTTCATGCTTCACATATACTATACTACTCATAACCATTCCTAAATACTCAAAACTAAAGCTAGGGTTTGGAGTTTATACCTTCCTTGAAGCTTTTAATCCATGAAAGATCCTTGGAATGCCCATGGAAGCCTTGATCTATGCTTAAGCTACCTTGTCCTTACAAATAAAATCAAGAATCAAAAATTTGTTCTTGAAAGTTACTATTCACCCTAAACTTTTAGGAATTGATTAACTAGGTAAACCTTGGATTCTTGGATCCAAACTTATAGCATAACTAAGTTATGAATTATGGAAGCTAAAGAAACAAACCTTATAATTTTTGAAGGTGTGTAGCTTGAGTTTTTGAAAAACTCCTCCTTGTTTTTCTTTCAAAAGCCAAGAGCAAGATGATGAAGATGAAAAAAAATTTGTGTTTTGCTTGATTGGTTTTGGTTGGTTGTTTTTAGCTTGCTTTTGGTTAATTACCTTTTTAACCATCAACTTTGTATGGTTCTAAATCAACCACACCTCCTTCCCCCTCATGTCATGCTTATGTCACATTTGTTATGTCATCATCCCTTACTTGACCTCTTCTCATTGGTTGGGTGACATCATCCCCTCTAATCTCTTTGATTAGCTTCCTAATTGTTTGCCTAACGACCGTTGATCTGTTATACGGTTCGCTTAACTTTCGTTCTCGTTTCTCGTTTGAGGGATCATACCCGGGATCTTATTACTCAGGTTCCCTTAACCTTTCTCAATATATTATATTCCTTTTATGATCCTCTCTTATAATCCTTTAATTTAAATCCTTCTTATCCTGTTACCTTATACTCAATTCTTTTCGTATCTAGTGGATTTCCGGGAAAAATCAAAGTGTTCGGAATTGGATTCTGACTATCTTTACATACACTTATATGCCATATAGAGTACTAATAAAATCTCAGAATATCCATAACAGAACCCCTACATAGTGTGGCATGAAAAGTTTTCTCATTCAGCAAAAACACTATTCATAAGGGTTTCAAAAATTTCCAAAATTTGGGGTTATTACATAAAGCCCTGCTATCAGACTTTGTGGAAAAAGCTGGCCCAGGAGTTTCTTATGGAGATGGCAACATGGGAAAAACTCTAGGATATGGCAATATCAATCTTGGGAATGTCATCATTAAATCAGTAGCTCTTGTCTCGGGACTTAAACACAATCTGCTAAGTGTGAGTCAAATATGTGACAGAGGTTATCATGTGGATTTCTTTGAAGAACACTGTGAAGTTGTAAGTAATTCTACAGGCAAAGTGGTTTCGAAAGGTTACAGGCATGATAACATTTATGAAGCCAGACTTTCAACAAGTTCAGATGGTTCTGCAATCTGTCTGTTAAGTAGAGCATCAATTGAAGAAAGCTGGAATTGGCACAAGAGACTCTCTCATTTAAATTTTAATAATATAAATGAGCTTGTAAAGAAAAATCTTCTGAGAGGACTGCCAAAATCAGTATTTGCTCCTGATGGCCTTTGTGATTCATGTCAAAAGGCAAAACAAAGAAAATCTTCATTCAAGAGCAAAACTGAATCCTCAATTCTTGAGCCTTATCACTTACTACATGTTGATCTATTTGGTCCAGTCAATGTCATGTCTATTGCAAAGAAGAAATATGCTATGGTTATAGTGGATGAGTTCACAAGATACACTTGGGTGTATTTCTTGCACAAGAAGAATGAAACTGCATCTACTCTAACTGATCATGTCAAACAGCTGGATAAATTGATCATGTCTAAGTGATAATGGCACTGAGTTCAAGAATTCAATCATGGAAGAGTTCTGCAAAGAGCATGGAATCAAGTAGGAATTTTCTGCACCTGGAACTCCACAGCAAAATGGAGTTGTAGAAAGAAAGAACATGACTCTCATTGAAGCTGCAAGAATGTTTGATGAAGCAAAGCTACCAACATACTTTTGGGCTGAAGCTGTGCAGACTGCTTGTTTTACACAAAATGCTACACTGATCAACAAGCATGGAAAAATAACATATGAGATGGTGAAGAAAAAAAGGCCAAACCTGAAATATTTTCATGTATTTGGATGCAAGTATTTTGTTCTTAAGACTCATCCTGAACAGCTGTCAAAATTTGATCTAAAAGCCGATGAAGAAATTTTTGTTGGATATCCACTTTCCACAAAAGCCTTCAGAGTCTACAATTTAAGAACAAGAGTTATCATGGAATCTATCAATGTATCTTTTGATGATAAGAAGATTACTGGACTTGAAGATTTCAATGATCATGATCAGCTGAGATTTGAAAATGAAGATTTAAATTCTGATTCTGCAAATTCTGATGACTTAAATCCCGATCCTGTAAATTCTAACGGGTTAAATTCTGATGTCATTGAAACTGTGGTAACTACTCCAAGGGAAAATGCACCTGTTCAGGGGGAGCAAGCTGAAGATCCTACCACAACTCAAGACTCTCAAGAAGCATCAGAACCTGTCACTGGCTCTTCAAGTTCTGATTCATCAAGTTCTGATGAGCCAAATTCTGATAACTCTGAAAAATCTTATTCTTCAATTCCTGAAGGATCCAACTCAAATTCTGAAGTCGCAGAGAGCATAACTACAGGGGGAGCATCAGAAAATCTGATGGAGACAGCATGGATCATGGGGGAGGATCCAGTTCTAGAGATCAACTTTCATCTGCAAGGAAGTGGACTAAAGCACATACACTTGACTTAATAATTGGAGATCCTGAAGCAGGTTTCAGAACTAGAACAGCAACATCAAATGAATGTCTCTATCATTCCTTTCTATCTCAGAGTGAACCAAAGAAAGTGGATGAAGCTCTTCAAGATGCTGATTGGGTGCAAGCAATGCGGGAAGAGTTAAATGAATTTGAAAGAAATAAAGTCTGGACCCTAGTGCCAAGACAAAAGAACAGATCAATTATTGGCACAAAATGGGTGTGCAGAAAAAAACTAACAGTGATGGCATAATTACAAGGAACAAAGCAAAGTTGGTTGCTAAAGGTTACTCTCAACAGGAGGGTTATTGATTATGATGAAACATTTGTACCAGTTGCTAGATTGGAAGCCATAAGAATCTTTTTGGCTTATGTTGCTCACAAGAAGTTCAAAGTCTTTCAAATGGATGTGAAAAGTGCTTTTCTTAATGGAGAATTGGAGGAAGAGGTATATGTTGAACAACCTCCAGGATTTGTAGATCCAAAATTTCTTAGTCATGTCTACAGACTTGATAAATCACTTTATGGCCTTAAGCAAGCTCCAAGAGCATGGTATGAGACTTTAGCTCAATTTATTCTGGAAAGTGGATTTAACAGAGGCACAATTGACAAGACTTTATTCTACCTCAACCATAGAAAGGACTTACTTTTGGTACAGATATATGTTGATGATATCATCTTTGGTTCTACAAATAATAAACTCTGTGAAAGGTTTACAAAGTTAATGCAGTCAAGATATCAAATGAGTATGATGGGAGAACTTAGCTATTTTCTGGGACTTCAAGTCAAGCAAACTGAAGAAGGTACTTTCATAAATCAATCCAAGTACACCAGAAATTTACTCAAGAAATTTGGAATACAAGACAGTTCAACTGCATCCACTCCCATGGCTACAGCCACCAAGTTAGATAAAGATACTGGAGCATCAGTAGATATTACTAACTACAGAGGTATGATTGGCTCTTTACTCTATTTAACTGCAAGTAGACCTAATATCTTGTATGCTACCTGTCTTTGTGCAAGATTCCAGGCTGATCCAAGAGAACCTCATCTAATAGCTGTGAAAAGAATTTTCAAGTACCTCAAGGGTACAGCTGATCTAGGATTGTGGTATCCTAGGGAATCAGATTTTAAGCTAATAGGTTACTCAAATGCATATTTGCAGGATGCAAAATAGACAGGAAAAGCACTAGTGGAAGCTGCCAATTTCTTGGAGGCAGGCTGGTTTCTTGGTTTAGCAAGAAATAAAAATCAATTTCCACATCAACTGCAGAAGCATAATAAATTGCTGCAGAAAGCTGTTGTGCACAGATTCTTTGGATGAAGAATCAGTTACTGGACTGTGGGTTAGAATTTTCTAAAATACCCATTTACTGTGATAATCAAAGTGCTATTCCTATGACAGGTAATCCAGTTCAACACTCAGTGATAAAGCACATCAGCATTAGGTACCATTTCATAAGGGAACATGTGATGGAAGGTACAGTGGAATTGCATTTTGTTCCAACAGATCAACAACTAGCATATATCTTCACCAAACCACTATGTGAAGCTACTTTTACAAGACTAGTAAATGAACTTGGAATGGTTTCAGGTTCTTTCTCTAAATCTGCTTAGTTTTTGTTCTCATGCATCAGACTTTATGATCAATGTTTACAGATTGTCTTATCTTCATGTAATCTATGCTTAAATTGTAATACATTAAATATTGATTGTTATCTGATGTGGATCTATATACTCTGATAGTGTTTTGAATGTTCTGTGACTATTCAATCCAATGAGGATAACTGTGCTAGATGCTGACCTAGTAGTCTTTAACATACTAGAAATCCCATATGTGAATTAGTATTTATATGGAAATTCATTAACACAAGCAAATTCTGATGTTGAGCTTAGTCAAATTTACTTTGTGTATCTTATTACTAAGTCACAAACTAGATTCTTGCTTCTTATCTGTCAAATTCCGATGTCAGTAAATCTTAAGGATGAACCACATGCTTGATAAGCCTCACTTATCTGAAGAAAAGAAAAAGAAAAAGAAAATTCAAGTCAGGTACTCCTTTGAGATCTAAAGTAAATATGTGGAAGGGAAGACCCAAGTGCATTGCTGGTATTAAGTAATATGCATTAGAAAAGCAAATAAATTTTTCTTGGTGACTTTTCAAAAGATGCATAAAATGAGCACAAACAGTTGAGGTGGATTCTTGCATAAATTTATTCTATAGTAGACTTCATTATTAATGACAGATTTTAAGCACTTTTTTTAGTTATGCCTTATTTCTAAGATGTACTGAAGTTTATCAAACTTTAATCTTTATCTGATATTTTTCTAATGCACACACTCTCACTCCATATGAATGATGAAATTACTGTGGTGATTAAGTTGTGTTTGACAAACAGTTAAGTGTCATTTGCATAAATTCTGAGAACAAGTTCTGATGGAATTTCTGATGATTAAACTCTGAAGAAATAAGTCAGTATTTGTATGAAGAATCACATAAACAGACATTCATTTTTTGAGTACAAGAGCCATATTGTGATGACCATTAAATTCTGATAATAGTCAAGTTCTGATGCAAATCCTGATGGAAACTCTGATGCTTACGTGGCATTATTTATTAACTTGACTTATTTGTGGTAAATACTGAACGGTCATATTTTATCAGAATATATTTAAGTGAGATAAAACATTCATAATCATTTATTTAGAGGGAAACGTGTGTGTCTTGAAAAACTGCAAGTGCACAATAATTACTGCTTATTTCTCGTGCCCACTAACTACTGTTTTAACTATTTACTGACTGTTCACATGTTGCCAGGTGTAAATTTTCTGCCAGGCTTAACAAATTTAGCTGTTATCACGTGGGCTATATAAATAAGTATGTTAAAAGATTTTTTAATCTTTTACCTACTTTTCTTATTATCTCATCTCTCTTATCTTCTCTCACCCCCTAATATTCTCTGATGCTATTTTTCGTACAAGCATTTTATTAAACACCTTACAAACACTCTTTTTCTCATTTGATTTTTCACAGAAATGGCACCAAAAGACATCGTTTTTAATGGAGCCAAGTTTGTTACTAACAACTACTTGGCTATACTGAGCAAGGGTGAAGCTCCATCAGAACTTCACTCATCCAAGATTTCCTTGCTAACAGTGAGATTGGGTATGCTTTGACCCAACCAGAAGCAATCTCAGGAACTCAAGTGCTGGAGTTCTGGAGGAGTGGTGTGTGTGATGATGGTGGTGCATATGGGTCCCCTAGTATTATCTTCACAACAGGGGAGGATGATCATGTGGTGACTTTGGCTACAGTTAGACAGGCTTTATATTTGCCAGAAAACTGTGTTTACAGTTCAACAGTTAAGGAGCCTGCTCTTCAACAGATGATGGCCAACCTGGGTTATGAGAAGTCTTTGGCAAAGCTGGGTCAATTGAAGAGACCTCACATCAGGAGGGAATGGAGTTTCTTCTTTGACTGCATCACAAAGGCCTTTACCAACAAGTGCTCCAAATTTGATGCTATACCCATACTGTTGGATTTTAAACGCAGCGGGGGCATGGCAAAACACTTTTACACATACAAAATCCAAATAAAAGCATACAGATCATGAATAAAAAATTCGAGGGATCGAATCTAACCTTTAAAAATAATTCGGAGACAACGATCAGAGATCCTTAGCAGTTGCTCCTCAAGTGTGAAGCACTCCACCGGTATCCACCAAGAAAACTTTGTTAAGGAGGAGGAAGGAGGTGGAGAGAATTGGGTTTTCCAAACTTTTTGGGTTTTCGGGTTCGATGGGGTTAGAATAAAATTAGGGTCTATAATAGTGTATTTATAGGCAAAATTTTCAGCTGAAATTTTCCCATAAATATTATTATTATTATCCCATTTATTATTCTCATTAATAATTAAAACACCTTTTAATTACTAATCCTTTTTCTAAACACTTTAGAAATAATTCTCTCTCTTGATTTAATTTCCAAAAATTAAATTCTTAATTAATAATATTAAGAACTTTTCTTAATTAATTTATAATCAATTAAATCTCATTTAATCAATTATTAAATTTGCCAATTAATTATTTATTTCACAAATAAATAATTATTAGCCATTATTAATTAATTCCTCCACCATTAAATCATTCTCTTTTTATGGTGTGACCCTGTAGGTTCAATATTAAGTCGGTAGTAGAAATAAATAATAATAAAACTATTTTATCATTATTTATATAAATTCTCTAATTTATTAAATATGATTAATTAATTAATCACATTTATTCTACATCGTGAGGGATACTTCTCAGCATATCGCGACTATCCGGATAATATGAATTCACTGCTTAGAATACCAAGAACATATTCAGTGAATAGTTATCGTACAATAAACTCCTTCTACCCTACAATGTCCCAATTAAATACAAGGCATGGATCTCGTGTCAAGCCTATCTAATTCAATCACTTTGCTTACCATTTACTATGCGTAGTTCTATGCAAATTAGAAACTCCTTTCTAATTTCATTTACTCTGGCCAGAGATTCCTGAACTAGCATAAGTGGATCAGCCTTGAATATTCGCTTCCTTCACTGGAAGGGGTAGATCCTTTATTGATCATACACTATCTTCGTGTACAAATTCCTATACCCAGAAGAGCCCTAATAATTGTCCCTGGAGACTAAGAACTAAACCAAAGCATAGTTCAGTGTACACAAGATGACTATGATGACCTCAAGTCTAAGGATACTTGTACAACTATCACTATGTGAACAACTGCTGACACGTGAGTGAACTCCATCAGTTGTTCAGCTGTGCGAGTCATGTTCAGTGAACTTATTCCATAATAAGCACCTACATACTAGCTATAGTGTCACCACACAAATGTCTATGAGAACAGACATCCTTCATAATGAAGCAAGCATAGTATGTACCGATCTCTGCGGATTATTAATTACCAGTTAGTAATCCTACGACCAGGAACTATTTAAGTTTAGAGTTATCATCTTTTTAGGTCTCACTATTATGATCTCATCATAATCCATAAAAAGCTTTACTCTAAACTATGGTATATCTTATTTAAACACTTAAATAGATAAAGCCCGTAATAAAAACAAAACAAGTCTTTTATTAAAATCAATGAAATTAAAACAGATTATATAAAAAGTTATTCCTAAATCCTAATACATGATTGGACTTAGGATATATTCCTTTCAATCTCCCACTTGTACTAAAGCCAATCACTCTGGTATCTAATACCCATCTTGTCTTTATGACGATCAAAGTGACTTTAAGAAAGTAGCTTTGTGAGTGGGTCTGCTATGTTGTTATGTGTGTCAACTCTATTTCAATACAATACAAGAAATGTTACCGCGCTCCCACTAACCCTTTTGTAGACGCATGGTTCATCTACGTTTTTGATAAAATCAAACTCTTTGATTGTCTCATCAAAACGAATGTTCCATCTTTTGAGAAGCTTGCTTTAAACCACATATGGTTCACAGTAGCTTACACACTAGGTTTTCATTTCTCTTGGAAAGAAAACCATCTGGCTATTTGCCAGATCTCATAGTCGTAGTAAGCAGCAATCGCAAGCAAAATCCGGACTGATTTTAACAGGGCTACAGGTAAAAAGTTTCATCAAAGTAAATCCATTGCCTTTGTTTGAATCCTTTTTCCACAAGCCTGGCCTTAAAGGTCTCCACCTGGCCATTTGCTCTAATCATTCTTTTGTATACCGTACACATAGATTCCATTCTGGATTTCATGGCACTATGCCATTTCTCTGAGTCAACACTACTCATAGCCTCATTATTGGTCACAGGGTCGTCATCATCAATGATCGACAACTCATTGTCATTCTCAATGACAAGGCCATATTACCTCTCAGGTTGGCGAGACACTCTCCCTGATCTATGAATGGGCTGTTCCACAAAAGGTTGTTCAGTCAGAACAGGTGTTTCCACTTGATCTGTAGTAGTTTGTGCTTCTTGAACTTCATCAAGTTCAATTTTGCTCCCACTGTTTCCTTCAAGGATAAACTCCTTTTCCAAGAAGGTAGCATGTATGGATACAAACACCCGATGATCGGTGTAAAATTAATACCCTAAAGTCTCTTTAGGATATCCCACAAAACTACATTTTACGGATCGATATTCCAGCTTATCTGGGTCAACTTACTTGACATAAGCTGGACATCCCCAAATCTTAACGTGTTTAAGACTCGGTTTCCTTTCTTTCCATATCTCATACGGAGTTTGAGGAACAGATTTGGAAAGCACCTTATTCAGTAAATATGCTGAGGTTTCCAATGCATAACCCCATAGGAATACTGGAAGATTTGCATAGCTCATCATGGACCGAACTATGTCTAACAAAGTTCGATATCTCCTTTCAGATACCAATCTGGAGGAGTCCACTGGGAGACTATACCATTTACTTTGAGATAATCTAGAAACACTCCATTAAAGTATTCACCACCTCGATCTAATCGAAGAATTATAATACTATGTTTGGTTTGTTTCTCCACTTCATACTTATACTCTTTGAACTTTTCAAAGGCTTCAGACTTGTGTTTCATCAAACACATATCCGAATCTAGATCTATTATCCATGAAAGTAATGAAGTATGAAAATCCACCCATGGCTTGCGTAGACATTGGTCCACATACATCTGTGTGTACCATTCCTAGCAAATTTGCAGCCCTCTCTCCATGTCTACTAAATGGAGACTGCAGTGCCATAACGAAGTGAGATTTTCATCATCCCTTTTCTTTTATTAGTTTGTTCAATCTGAAATAAATTATGTCACATACATACAGACCATTATTTAAAGCACCACGTCCATAAAGAATATTATCTCTAAGAATAGAACATTCATTATTCTTAATAATAAATGAAAAATCCAGCCAAGTCTAACATGGGAATAATATTCCTCACAATCGAGGGAACAAAATAACAATTATTTAAAACAATAGTCTTGTCCGTAGGCATATGTAAATGAAATGATTCTACATCTTTAGCAGCAACTCTTGCTCCATTTCCCATCAATAGAATCACCTCCTCTTCCTCAAGAGTCCTACTTCTCCTTGGTCCCTGCAACAAATTGCAGATTTGAGAACCACAGGCGGTATCTAATACCCAAGTAGAAATTTGATTTAATGACATATTCATTTCTATCATGAACATACCTGAATCAGAAGCGGTGGTCTCACTACCCTTCTTCTTCTTCAATTCTGCAAGGTAAACCTTGCAGTTCCTCTTCCAGTGCCCCACCTTGTTACAGTGAAAGCAAACAACTTTGCTCTTGGGGTCTTCAGCTTTTGGTGGAACCGGCATTTTTTCACCTACTTTCTTCTTCTTGGAAGGGTTCCTCTTCCTTTTCTTAGGATTGGAACTTTCACCAATTAGAAGAACAAAACTCTTCTTAGGGGGAAAATTCGATTCCGCAGTCTTCAACATGTTGTGGAGTTCAGGCAGGCTGACATCCAACTTATTCATGTGAAAGTTCACAACAAACTGCGAGAACGAACTCGGAAGCGATTGCAAGACCAAGTCTTGGCTCAGCTCCCCATCCATGGCAAAACCAAGTTGTCCAAGACGTTCAATCAAATTGATCATCTTAAGTACATGGTCATTCACAGATGATCCCTCAGACATCCTACAACCGAACAGCTCCTTCGATATCTCATATTGAGCTGTCCTCCCCGCCACATCATACAACTCTTGTAGATGCATGAGGATAGTGTGAGCATCCATATGCTCATGTTGCTTCTGTAGCTCAATATTCATGGAAGCTAGCATGATGCATTGAGCAACATTTGCATCATCTATCCACTTACGATACACAACATGTTCATCATTATGTGCATCACTAGCAGGTTTAGTAGGCTTAGGTGAGTCAATCACGTATTCCAGCTTCTCAATCCTGAGAACAATTCTCAGGTTTCGAAGCCAGTCAGCATAATTAGGAACAGTCAATTTGTGAGCATCCAGTATGCTCCTGAGCGATAGTGCAGAAGACATAACGTACAAAGTAAATCTGTAAATGATAAACACATAACAACACTTAGCAAATATTCGATTTCATTTTAAAACACTATATGAATCGGGTCTTTATTCATAAGTGGCTCCCACTAGTTTTCCTAATTTATTCAACCCCCTACATGAAAAATTAAGCATTCATAATGCTAGTGGGAATAGGGATTCTACATTCCATTACACAACCCCGGCTGTGGCACGAAACGCCATGTAATGTTCAATAGGCACACAACTCTTGTCAATTACATCTAATGTTATTCCCTAATGAAACTTTAGCCTCTTGAATAATTGAGTCACGGCTGTGGCACGACAAACTCAATATTCTAAGTCAAGTCTAACCCAACATTCCGTACAATTGAATCAGTCCCCAAAGGCCCACGGCTGTGGCACGTAACGACCTTTAGATTCTTATTCAATGTACACATCTCTATGTAATAGACAAGTATTTCTTATTTCGAAATCAAAGCCCTCGGCTGTGGCACGAAACGACAATGATTCAAAAATAAGAACTACTTTCTACCATGTTGGAAGGCTATGACCGACACAAGCCCGTTGTATCATTGGCCAATTACTACTTGATATTATTTAATTTTAGAGGGATTATATTACGTTACAATCATAATCATATTATAAAGAGATTCTTCCTTTTAAATTAAATATTTCAAATCAATAATCAGATGATTCCCAGATCGGGTGGAGCATTGTCAAGAGGCGTCACTTAATAACCCTTTCTTACAGATAGAAATTTGTTGTTGACAGAATCATCCTTTCTCTCATATCGAAAATTCATATTCAATTACGTGTTTCACAAACACAAGAATCTCATGATTGTATTCATAATATTGTTATTAAGGTTATGAAACAATTTCACTATACTAGGTTGTCTAACAAACGCCTTATGTTCATTTAAGTTCACCTAAATCTATCATCGCATGATAAACTAAGCATATATCACATATATCAACATGAATAAACATCAAGGTAGGCATTTTATATCATCTAGCACATTAGTCTAGCATTATACATCTCTATGTATCATATGAAGCATTTAAAAGTAATTAAAAACAGTCAAAAACATCTTTAAAACACTTCATGGAAATATAAACAGTTCAAAACTTTTATATAAACTAAAATTGATCACTCCATTAGATACTTCTCGGAAAAACGAATCCAACGGTATATTGCACGCCCAAAACGGAGTTACGAAACTCCCAGAAAATCAATTTTAAAATCAACAGAAGGGCTGTAACGCATTACAGGAACGCGTTACAGCACTTGTAACGAATTCCGGTGATGCGTTACACCCCTTTTCAGCCAATAAAGGGTGTAACACATTCCGTGAATGCGCCACAGGTGTGTAACGCATTCCCGGAATGCGTTACACCCCTATTTTTTTTTTCAGCAGCAGCCGTCTTTTCTCGATACCCGTGTCGCCGCCTGTTCTCCTCTTTCTCCGTGCATCACAGTAACAACAGCAGACAAACACAGCAGATGATGTATAGCAGCAGATGCTTAATATATATATACTTACTTATAATTCATATATATATATCTTTATTTAATTACGAATTTAATTACAAGATCTTCAAAAATTCATAATAAAAAATCTATACATCATAAAATTATGAAAAAAATACCCAGACGATCTACAATACTTGTAGAACCCAGATCAACATTCAAAATTATTCTGAGAAACGATTTCTCATAAGACAAAATTAATCCATGATATAACTTGTAAAAATCATAATTAATTCATACAAGCACATAAAATTCTGAAATTTTTACCACAGATCTATATGCATACAACCTATGCTCTGATACCATTGTTGGATTTTAAACGCAGCGGAGGCATGGCAAAACACTTTTACACATACAAAATCCAAATAAAAGCATACAGATCATGAATAAAAAATTCGAGGGATCGAATCTAACCTTTAAAAATAATTCGGAGACAACGATCAGAGATCCTTAGCAGTTGCTCCTCAAGTGTGAAGCACTCCACCGGTATCCACCAAGAAAACGATGTTAAGGAGGAGGAAGGAGGTGGAGAGAATTGGGTTTTCCAAACTTTTTGGGTTTTCGGGTTCGATGGGGTTAGAAAAAAATTAGGGTCTATAATAGTGTATTTATAGGCAAAATTTTCAGCTGAAATTTTCCCATAAATATTATTATTATTATCTCATTAATAATTAAAACACCTTTTAATTACTAATCCTTTTTCTAAACACTTTAGAAATAATTCTCTCTCTTGATTTAATTTTCAAAAATTAAATTCTTAATTAATAATATTAAGAACTTTTCTTAATTAATTTATAATCAATTAAATCTCATTTAATCAATTATTAAATTTGCTAATTAATTATTTATTTCACAAATAAATAATTATTAGCCATTATTAATTAATTCCTCCGCCATTAAATCATTCTCTTTTTATGGTGTGACCCTGTAGGTTCAATATTAAGCCGGTAGTAGAAATAAATAATAATAAAACTATTTTATCATTATTTATATAAATTCTCTAATTTATTAAATATGATTAATTAATTAATCACATTTATTCTACATCGTGAGGGATATTTCTCAGCATATCACGACTATCCGGATAATATGAATTCACTGCTTAGAATACCAAGAACCTATTTAGTGAATAGTTATCGTACAATAAACTCCTTCTACCCTACAATGTCCCGATTAAATACAAGGCATGGATCTCGTGTCAAGCCTATCTAATTCAATCACTTTGCTTACCATTTACTATGCATAGTTCTATGCAAATTAGAAACTCCTTTCTAATTTCATTTACTCTGGCCAGAGATTCCTGAACTAGCATAAGTGGATCAGCCTTGAACATTCGCTTCCTTCACTGGAAGGGGTAGATCCTTTATTGATCATACATTATCTTCGTGTACAAATTCCTATACCCAGAAGAGCCCTAATAATTGTCCCTGGAGACTAAGAACTAAACCAAAGCATAGTTCAGTGTACACAAGATGACTATGATGACCTCAAGTCTAAGGATACTTGTACAACTATCACTATGTGAACAACTGCTGTCACGTGAGTGAACTCCATCAGTTGTTCAGCTGTGCGAGTCATGTTCAGTGAACTTATTCCATAATAAGCACCTACATACTAGCTATAGTGTCACCACACAAATGTCTATGAGAACAGACATCCTTCATAATGAAGCAAGCATAGTATGTACCGATCTCTGCGGATTATTAATTACCAGTTAGTAATCCTACGACCAGGAACTATTTAAGTTTAGAGTTATCATCTTTTTAGGTCTCACTATTATGATCTCATCACAATCCATAAAAAGCTTTACTCTAAACTATGGTATATCTTATTTAAATACTTAAATAGATAAAGCCCGTAATAAAAACAAAACAAGTCTTTTATTAAAATCAATGAAATCAAAACAGATTATATAAAAAGTTATTCCTAAATCCTAATACATGATTGGACTTAGGACATATTCCTTTCACATACTGAGTCAACAAATCGGGTATGCTCTCTTGAATCAAACACATGTTGATTATGCAAATGTTGTTTTAGGATTCAGAGGTGATAGGATGACAGAAGATAGAAATACAGTCTAGTTTGCTAGATTCTGTCAGCTTATTTACAGTTTATGTTGCTCCGATGCACCCCAACTAGCAAGTGAGTTAATTGAACCATTTAAACTTGCTAAAAGAGCTTTTACTGACTTATTATCTACTGATAATAAGAAAACTATTTTGAGACCCCTCCAAATTCCACAATCAGTCAAACAGATTTTAGTAAACTCTGACCCAGTTACCTATTCTACCATATATCCTGATGTCCAACCATCCCAACCTCCATCAGCAACTACACAACCTACCACTTCTCAACCTCAACCAACTCAACCTACCATCAGAACATACTTCCAACCAGCACAATCCTCACAACAACAACCATCAACACCTACCATCAGACCTTCATCCTCAAGGCCTAAAAGAGCAAAATATGTTCCTAAATCTCCACCAAGGAGAAGAAGGATAATTCTAAGGGATGAATCAGATGATGAAGAAGTGCAGGTTCATGCATCAGAACCTGTGACTGTTGAAGCTGAAAATGTCAATTTTCAGAAAAAAATAGCAGCTGAAAAGGAAATTTCTCAGATAAATACTGAAGCTGAGGGTTCTGATACTTTGAAGAGAAAGAGGACTGTAAGTTCTGATGCTGCTAAGGCAACTCCTTCTCTATCAAGGAGATTAAAGAAAATGAGGGCAGGAAGGCATATGGCTAAGCCTCCATCCGAGGATACTGAAGAAGCTGAGGAAGGGGATCAAAAATCTCTGATCTCATCAGAACCTATTATAATTGAAGCTTTGTCATCCCCAACTCAAGCTCAACACACTGTTCCAGATACAGTGCTCACACCTCCTGTCAGGCTGTCACTCCAATCAAAACTAAAGATAATATTGAAGAACAAGACACAAGTTCTGAAATAGATATTCACAATCTGAATATTCCAACAGTTCTTTATCTGGAAGCTCCAACAGCAGCCCAGCCATCTACAGTTAATTCTCCAATCTTAAAGGCTGAGATACCATCTACATTAATTCTTGATCAGGAACCTGAAGATCATAATTTAGATGAAGTTGTTCCAGAATCTCCTATAGCCTCACACACTCTTGTGTTATCAGAGGATAATGAGTCTTCTTCAAGTTCTGGAGACAGTGTTTCAGTAGATACTCCAGCTCCTACTCTTGGCAAGGAGGCACTTATTGAAAAATTTATTGAACAAGCTACTCTTATTCCTTGGGAAGAAACTCACAGAGGTGTTGAGTGGACCAAGAAGTGAAATGAATCTGATTTCATTCCAAGCTCTAAAGTTCTTAAAGAGCATATTGCTAAAACTGATGAGTTGATGACAAATTCTGATTTCAAGATACAACTCAAAATCACAGCTCTAAGTGTCAAGTCTCTTCAAGGTCAACACTCTACAACTCATGAAAAGGTTGACAAACTTCTGGAAAAAGCTGAAAAGCTGGATATGGAGACCAAGCTTGATAAAAAGAGGTTTATCAGACCTATTTCTGAGAAAGTTGAAGCAATTGAAAAGATTCAGGAGAAGCAACAGGCCCAAATTACTGAGGTCCTGCAAAATCAAGCTTCTCAACAAGCTCAATTGAATGAAATTCAATCTTCAGTAGAACTTCTTCTCTCTCTCCTATTATCAGATGATGCCAAAAAGGGGGAGAAGGTAGTTAAGTCCAAATGCTCTAATGATCAATTACTGAAGAAGAAAGATGATGAAGCTGATGACCAGGGAAACCCTAGCAAGGGTAGAGGTCAAGGGAAAAACATCAAAGTTTCTTCAAGAAACTAATTTCTAATGCTAGCAAATTTTCTTTACAGATGAAGACAAGTTCTGAAGCTGTAGATGCTCAAGCTCTAAAAGCAAGTTCTGACAATCAAAATCTTATATCAAGTTCTGATGTTCTGATCCAAGCTGAATGTCAAGACTCTCAAAAGTTCTTGCAAACTCTGAAGCTAAAGGGAAAGCAGACTATTATCTACTACAAAGATCCTAAAATTCAGACACTTGATGAGGAAATTGCTAGAAGACTATTTCTTAAACATAATCCTGGAATGGATTTGGAAACTCTCAAGGAGGAAGAAGCTAGATTTAAAGCTGAAAAGACAAATCTAAAGTCTAAATCTTATGTTGCAAAGAAACCTCCAAGGCCTAAGGTAAAAGACATTGTGATCAAGGAGAAATAAAATACTGAGGCATCTAAGCCCAAGACTAGATCACAAACTGAGATTGATCCCAAAGATAAAGGGAAAGGAAAAGTTGATGAACCGATAAATCCACGGGAGATGAAAATTCCTCAAATCCTGATGAAACCAGTGTGTAAAATGGTTCAAGTTCATGATGATACTCTTGCTGAAGATGAATCTGTTCAAAATCTGAAAAGAAGGAAGATAACTGAAGAATCCAAGACAACCTCTGACAAAGCTCAAGTTGTTCAGAGTGAAAAACAGCAAGCTACAGAAGAAATAGCAAGTTCTGATAAAGTCATCAAGACATCAACCTCTGACAGTGCTCAAGTTGATTTAGACAAGATGAAAGTTCCTGATAAAAAGAAACTCCTATGGAAGAATGTCAAACCATCAGATCCAAAGAAAAGCCAATTGTTATTTGATTTCATGACTATTGGATTGAGAGCCAGAGAAGCAAGAGACAGAGCAGGGCTAGGTTCTGATGAAGCTAAGATCAAGACAGGAGTTGAAGTTACTACTAGAGATCCATTTTTGTTAACTGACAAACCTCTTGAAGATGTTACACAGAAACACCTTGATAAGGTTATCTCTGTTCAAGTGGTACTGGATGCTCATGACAAGCATAATGTCAAAGAAAATCTGATTTTATTTCTTGAAGATGGAAGGACATATCAAATGTCAGAATCAAATGTGCTCAACAAATCCCTGAAAGAACTTCAATTCTTTCATTATCTTATAGAGATAAAGTCTGATATTACCAGGAGATGGTCAAATTTCATTATGAAGACCATAAGAGATAAAGCAAGAATTTATGGTTCAAGGGTTACAGAATTCATTCCAAACATTGTTGAAAATGATGGAAATGAAATTCCAATGAAGAAGGATTCTGCTAAACTTGAAGTGATTATGAAAGAGAAATGTCTGTGCTACAATGAAGATTCTTCTAATCCAAGGGTAATAAGACTGGGTGATGGTTTAGAAAGAAACCATATCTCTGCTCTAAGGACTGCAATCTACCATATTGGAAGTCAGGGTGAAGAAATGAAGCAAGTCAAGACTACAATAGCTCAAGTCTTGAGGAATAAAGAAGAAAAACTGATATCAAACTTTGTCAAGAATCACTTTGGATTCAGATTGACTGAGTGAGATTGGTAAAAGCTACAAGGACTGTAAGTTGTAGTTAGTTATCTAGTTAAACTTTTATTTGCATTTGTACTTAAATGTTTTTGACATCATCAAATCTATTAACTTGTATTTTTTGCATAATTTACAAGTTGGGGGAGATTGTTAGATATATTTGAGATGCCATGTCTAATATGATTTGTGTTTAGTTTTCAGAACTTAACAACAGGACATATCAGGACTTACTGAAATCAGGACTTACTGAAATCAGAACTTAATATCAGAACTTAAGGTGTCAGAAGATATATATTAGTACTTAAGTGCGGGAAGACTTTCAGATAAGGAATGCGGCTGATTTACAGGAGAAGATCTTGACTAAAACAAAAGAAGATATGCATAAAGAGTTAGAGGACTAGAAGACTTGTAGAAGATATCTGATTCATATATTTTAGGAGACAGAATTATATTCCATATCAATTAGAAGATATCTTGTAACTGTGTACTATATAAACACAGCTTAGGGTTTACATTAGACGTGTTATCATTATCGAGAAACATTATTCATTGTAACCTAGCAGCTAGCAACTCTTAGTGATATTGTTCATCACTAAGAGAGAACAACAGTTCATATTGTAATAGAGTTTATTGAATATACTTGATCTTTGTTACATATTTGTGTTCAAATCGATTTGATTGTATAAACACTGTATTCAACCCCCTTCTACAGTGTTGTGTGACCTAACACCATAAATTTCATCGAGAGATGTTTCATGAAGATCATAGTTGTCCCTTATTGATGTGACATTCAAATCCCACTTTTCAGGGAGTGCAAGTAGAAACTTCAAGTTAAAATCTTCTGGATCATATTCTTTGTCAACCAATGACAAGTCATTCAGCAATTTCGGAAATCTATCATAGATTTCAGTCAGGGACTCATCAGCCTTTGAGTCAAAGTGTTCATACTCTTAAGTGAGTATTTTCATTATGTTCTTCTTGATAGCAGTGGTGCCTTGACACTTGACCTCCAGAGTGTCCCAAATTTCCTTGGCAGTTTTGCATCCAATCACCCTATTAGACATGACACTATCAAGATTGTTATGCAAAAGATGTCTAACTTTTGCATCTTTCATAATTAATGAAAGATCCTCGGGAGAATAGTCCTTTTTTGTACTTGTCAACCATCTTTTCCTCTTGACCAGGTTCAACAATAACTAGCTTCATGGGCCTGTAACGACCATCATAAATCTTGTTCAAATATTCAGGATTTGTTGCTTCTAGACACATGGCCATCTTGACTTTCCAGATTGGATATTCATGTACCTTCAAGATTGGAACCTTGATAGACTCATATCTGCTCATGTTGTGGTTGAGGTGGTTTGTGGCTGGTGGTGGTGGGGGATTTTGTTGAGTTTCTTTGTCTGCCATTAATAATTGTTTTGTAGATCTTAAACTGTTTGTGTATTAACAACATGCTCTGATACCAATTGTTAGACCTTAAATTAACTGTAGAGGGAGCGGATACATTTTAAATAATCAAATCGATTTAAAAAATTCAACAGAATGAACAGTTATTATATTAATGAATAAAAACTTATTACAATATTCTCTCAAAGTATGAACATATATCCTTGAGAGCTGCTAGGTTATATGAATGATATATCAATTCAAACACATACAATGTAAACCTAACATGTGCTTATATACTGCACATCTACGCAATCAATCTAGAAAATATGTTTGAATAAGAAATCCTAATACATATCCATCTGTTGATTGCTACAATAAGTAAAGTCATACACCGACATATCTCTGCAAATATGTCCTCTTTTGATATCTCCTGATTTCCAGCTTGACAACTACTGATATGAACAAATACTGATGACAAATACTAATCAACAAATACTGACAATAAATGTTGATGTCGTAATCTCTGTCAAACTCTGATATCAAATGTCGATAACAAACTCAGATTGCTAAACACCGATATCATCAATTATCTCTAACATTCTAATTTCTAATTTTTATTTAAAGTATAGATATTTAATATGGGACTGAATAAATTGTTAAAATATTATCTTTACAAATTTATAATGTGAAAAAATTTAGACAATGAAGAAAAAAAAAATTTAACACATATGTTATATTTAAGAATATCAAGGTCAAATATGAAAATATAATAACAACTAAATATATAAGTACAAAAAGAATTTTTTTTGAAAAATACATTATCCACAAATAACATAAAATTTGATCAGGAAATAAAATTATCATTTTAAAATTTAATTAAATGAAAAAATATTTAAAAAATCGTATGAAATATGATAATCATCCCGTGCATAGCACATGTATAAATCTAGTAGTTTTTAACAAGTGAAAAAGGTTACTTAAAATGGAAAGTTGAAAACCATATATATTCAGCTTCTTAATTAAAAATAAAAAATACCTATGCAAAATAAGTTGACATAGTTTGCCGACTAAAAGAAATTGAATGTAAAAGTATTTTTCTCAAATTTTTAAATACTGTAAAAAACAACACCTTATTATAAAGAAATTGTGTATACTAAATTTCTAATATCCATGATTACGAGACCTCGTCAAAAAATACACATTCCCGCATGATACCCTTTTTGGAGCTCCGAAAATCACACAAAACTAATGTCTTAATTAAAATAAAAAAATTCTACTTAAAATACGTTAACATCACTTTCCAACTAAAAAAATTTGACAGCTAAATTAAAATTTATTAATTTAATTAAATAGATAAAAAAATATGAGCTTACTAATAATTTTATACTTACAACTATAAATGACCTACAATTACCTATTTGTCTGAGTGGATGAGGGGAGAGGACCTACAATTATTCATTTGTATGAGGTAGATAAGGGGGATAATGGGAGTGGAGAAAAAACAAAAAAAATAAAAAAATATTACCCAGAACGCCACTTCCTCTGGGTAACTTTTGCGGAACCCGTTTGAAGTGGCGATATGTGTAATTTTTGGAAAATATTGAACATATGTGCTACTTTTGGAAATGGAACGCCCAAGTGTAACATAAAAGAGACAGAGCCTAGAATATAGTACTCAAAAGTCCAACAGGCAACTGAAAATTATCCATTAACCATTGCCATCAATTGAAAATTATCCATTAACCATTGTCATAAATTATTTTTTTTTGTAAGCTGAACTATATAAATAAAAGGGGAATTACAGAAGACGTGGGAAAATGAATGAGATAACATGCCTCATTCATGAACCCCTTACATAAGCATAATAACTAGCACTAAGAATGCCCTAGTAGCAGCAAAATAATTAGGCCATTGAGCTAATATAATCTAGTTAAACTAATCTTGGTACTTGAATATGAAATGACCACCCTTGCATAATCTGAAAAAATGCCTTGTGTTCACTTAATTTTCCTTGTCCATTTGAAGTTCATCAAACATTGCCATTTGGATGAGAATATCCTCAACATCCATGAGCTGATCCATATTTTTCATGAATGGGTTCTGATCTTCCTGGGTTTTGACTTCAGGTTCAACCATTGTATCGATAATAATAATGTTTGCTTTCTTCTTAATTTGGCCTTACATTGTATGAAAAAATTTCAAGCTTGTCCGTGATAGCTGCTTCCATGATATCTTTTGCAAACACACATGCGAATATTTCTTTATCAATGTCCACAACATTTGTCTTAAATGCCTTTGATATGATGGTCAGGCTGCCATCTTTCAGTATTTTAGTCGCTTTCTGACTGAAGAGACCCGCATTGTTGAAACTGAATTCTTGGTAAACTTTCTCATTTCCTTTCACATATTTGGGCTTAGAAGCTTCAACCATATCTTCAATAACTGGAGTTAAACCTCTGTTATTGCTAGCTGCATCCACGTTGACAGTGGATTCATGTGCGATATTCTCCCGGTTAGCAGGATTTCTCGAAACAGCCATGGGGTTCACTGCCTCTATATTAAGATTCTGAGGTTGAAGGAGGGAATCGAGGGCAACTTCGGATAGTTCCATTATCATGTCGTTCTCCTTTCCAGAAATGAAGGAGGGAGGGGAGCTTGGTGGGGTAAAATCAATGACTTCCCCTTGCTGTTGAACTGAGAGGTGCAGAGCAGTGACTTGGTTGAAAAGAGGAAATTGGAAGTGTACTTCCATATCCGCAATAAGAAACAATTGAAGATTACCGAAAACACCAGGGATCTCCAGGAAGGAATTAAGATTTTCTAGGCCATAAGATGCAATATACTGAGCAGCTCGGTTCATACTTAGAGGGATGTGTGATACAAACCTTTGGGTCTCATCCTCCATGAAGTGATTGGTATGGAAGGTGTTGATTTGTGATACCACTGATTAGGTGAGCTGGGACATGCGCATTTTCCTGGAATCTGATCACATTTAGAGATGCTAGTTACCAAACACGGGATCCCAACACGATTTCAAAATGTCATGAGATATGTACCGATTGGTCATCATAGTAAATAATAAAATAGATAACAATATATTCACATCAATTTTATTGATTAAAATAGCTAAAAATTACGCATCACTCATGTCACATTATTTTGAAACAACTTCCATCCAATTTTAGATCAATAGCATTATTCTAAGAGTATCTCTAGCACCCCTCGAAGGGTGCCAACTTTGGCACATGATCAAAAATATTGTATTTTAAATTATCTCTCTTCCATATCATTTTTAGCACCCTTATTTCAAAAACACTCCAATGTTTGGCATCCCAAGATGTCAACTTCACTAATTTAATAAAAAAAATGCATGGAAATATATTAATGAAATGATATTTTATGCACCATCGGACCACATTGAGACCACGAATAAAGTTGACACCATGGAGGCAACTTTTGACACCCCAAGTTGGCATGCCAACTCATTTGACACCTCAATAGTATCTCTCAAAAACTCCAATAGAGTGTTAACAAGGATGTCAAGTTAGGTCATGTCACATAACATCGGCATTCTCTAAACATCCTCCATTGAAGTTGCTGGTCAAAATAATACAAATATGATGTGTCATGCATTGATTGTTACAAACCAATTATAACCCTAATAATTAATTTCTCCATCATCCCAAATTTGTAAGTTAACGATCTCATTGGACCAAATTTTAATAGACTCCTCTTTACTGTAAGTCTGTAACTATACACCAAAAGAACATTAATTTGCTAGTGTAATATTTAACATTATCAAACACATGCACATATTATGACAGATCACAAATAGTTTTTATAAGTTATTAGAAGTCATGGTTTAAGGACAATATAAGTAATTAAGTCAAATACCCACCAGGCCACCACCATCAATTCATCATAAAATAAATAGTATGAAATGGTCTTTTAATTATTAATTAATAACATGTTCATTTCATGACAACATCGACTCCTATACATGGTCAAGTCAACTGATTCATAAAGCTAATTATTCCAAACCAGCATAATTAAAAAAATCCTATATATTTCGTCAAAAAAAAGTCCTATATATTATGTGAGTGATCCTAGGTAATTTAAAATTTGTATTAAAATTATTATAAAATAACGTTATCTCACACGTATCAAAATGTAATTTGTGGACTTGAATGTACGTGAGATTTCATATTATTAAAATAAATATTACCATTTATAAAATATTTTGAAATAATTTTTGGGACCTCTGACCTTTTTCATTTTTCCTTCCAAAGAAAAAACCCAAATATGTTAATTAATTGGTTTCCGCCTCAAAGTAATCAATACAAAGAGTTGGGGGAACTGGTCTAATTTTATAATTATTTTAATATCTCTTTCTTTTTAAAAAAAATATATTTAAATAATATATAATTATATTTTTTAATTAATTTTCTTAGAAAAACATACTCATGCTAATTTTTATTTTTTTCTAAAAGGACTTGTTTAAATTCGAATGAGTACATGTGTCTTCCAAATATCATCTTAGGTCCTATTATAACCAAATTTCTATTTTTTTTTTACAAAAAATGTACATTAAATACTTTTTTAATCATCTTAATTTAAAATAAAAGTTTGCTATTAAGGTGGTACAAGACCAAACTTTTACATTCAACATCGTATTTCTAAAAACATTTTTTTTTCATGCATAATTCATGTTGAGGAACCACTTAACAAAACTAAAATATGGTATATTTCAATCAAAATTAGTCTCAACTTCATTAAAATCTTTCAGCCATATATATATTCATGAAAATTAGCCAACTACCTATTTAATAATTTCTAGGCACTTATGTAATGAAATGAAAATAGGCTTAATAATTTTTGAAACTTTTGCATCAATATACTCATGACCCAATGTTTTAAAGTAGTTTTTTTTTGTACCATTTCAACCTTGGACACTGAAAAATCCAAGAACCAAAAAAACCAGGTATAAACAACTTTGAAACGGAGAGATAATTATATTAGTACAAACTTTCAGGTTCAAAAGTTCATTAATAAAATTATTGATATATCAGTGAAAATTGACAAAAGCTTTGTATTACATGGGTATACAGTGACACAATCTTAATATAAAGGCAGAAACAATTTGGTTCATTCCCTGCAAACATGTCAAAAGCCCTGTCAACAGCTCTCATCTTTTCTCTAATTTTCCTTCTTCTATATGTTTTAACATTCTCTGCTATAAACAGTAATTTTCAAGAATCATTAGCTGAAGAACTCATCAGAGACTTAAATTTATTCCCTAAAAATGATGCCAACATTGTTCCAAAAGGCACTTTTGCTACTAGTAAAAGTCCCGGGCTTGTCGAAAAGAAAATAACATTTCCAGTACTTGGTAATTCAGGAGCCACTGTTGATGATTTAGTTCACCACGCTGGTTACTGTCAGCTTCCACATTCTAGAGATGCAAGGTAAAATTATGAACAGCTAGTTATTATTTTTGATTTTCTGGATTCATCAACAGAAGTTAAGGGAAGAGCTGTGTATGTAAATCATATGGTCCATGAAACAGTGTTCATTCATGATTCGAGCTCCCTATATTTTGACAATGTTTAGGACTGCAACTTCATTCTAAGCAAGTCATTTTTGCAGGTTGTTCTATTATTTTTTTGAATCTCGTAAAAGCAAAGCCGATCCTGTTGTTTTATGGCTGGCAGGAGGTCCAGGATGCAGCAGCTCATTTGCTTTGTTCTATGAAAATGGTCCTTTTCATATTACTAAAAACATGTCACTTTCTTGGAATGCCTTTGGTTGGGACAAGGTATTTTTATTTATTAATGATAAAATTATCACTAATTTTTTCAAAATTCGGTGAGGCTCAAATGCAAATCTACACAAGTTTTTTTTTTTTTTTTAAAAAAAAAACAAATTCTTGCTCAAGTTGAGCCAGGATTGCCTAAGACAGGCCCGACCTGATTCCGCAACCCCTTCTTTTGTGTTCTCTATTGCATGATAGGTGTCAAACATAATATATGTCGATCAGCCAGTTGGAACTGGTTTTAGTTATTCATCGGATTTCAGAGACATTCCAAGCAACGAGCAGGGTGTCAGCAATGATTTATATGATTTTTTGCAGGTTCGTTCTTATATATGTCTATGTAGACTCTAACACTAGTATGCAGGTTCCAGGGAAGGTGAGATGTGCACAACTCTTGCCCCTACTTCATATTCCTAGGCTAAAAGTAAGCTGATCTTTCTGTAAAGACCCCATACTTTTGAGACTCCTAAATTTACAGATTAAATAGCAGGAATTCTATAAGGCGCATCCAGGCTACATAGAGAATGAGTTTTATATAACTGGAGAATCATATGCTGGGCATTATATTCCTGCTCTTGCTTCTAGGGTTCATCAAGGGAACAAAAATAGAGAAGGAATTCAAATAAACCTAAATGTATTCAATTAATTAGTTGTTTGTCAAATACTACTTCTAACATTCATTTCAGATTAAGTTATTGGATGTTGATCAGGGTTTTTCTGTTGGCAATGGCAATACTGATCCAGCAATTCAATACAAAGCATACACTGCCTTTGCATTAGAGAACAAGTTAATCACAAAAACGGATTACGTGAGTATCAACAAAATGATTCCAAAATGTGAAAGGGGTATTGAACTCTGTGGTAATTCTTCATTCTGACATGAAGTTGATGATTTCATAAAGATATTATATTAATTGCTGATTAATGCATATCCATTGTTCTCTTGCTTCTGTATCAGCTACCAAAGGGAATAATGCTTGTGTACAAGCTTACGAAGCCTGCAGAGGCATATATGGCAGTATCGTCGACATTAATGGAAACATTAATGTGAGAAAACAGAAATCAATCCAACCAATTTTCATTATTTGGCAAGATAAAATTTGATGGATACCAATTCTAAACATGTTTGACATTTGACTTGGCAGGTTTATGATATTAGAAAGGAGTGTAAAGGAGAACATTGCTATGATTTCTCACGCATGGATACGTTCTTAAACCTGACATCAGTTCGAGAGGTGCTCGGGGTACAAACTGACTTTATCTCTTGCAGCAAGACCGTGAAATTTGCCATGAGGACAGACAGGATGAAGGATCTTGAAGTGGGGATTCCAGAACTTTTAGAAGATGGAATCAAGGTGCTTATATATGCGGGAGAGTATGACCTTAAATGCAATTGGCTTGGTACTTGATTAACTTCTTCTACTTTGACATAACTCTTAATTAACCTTCATTGGTAACCCCTTCCCAAAACTAACTTCCTGGACAGTTACACCATAGAAACATGTAATCCTATTTGGTTGCAGGAAACTCAAGATGGGTTCATGCTATGAAATGGTCTGGTCAGAAGAAGTTTGTAGGATCTCCAACAGTTCCATTTGTAGTAAATGGTTCAAAGGCAGGAGAAATGCAAAGCTACGGACCTCTCACTTTCCTCAAGGTCTCTTTTGCTATACATGATTCTTTGCCCTCTAATTGATCTGTACAATCTTCATAACACACTTGTTATAATAAAAACAGGTACATGATGCTGGTCATATGGTTCCAATGGATCAACCAAAAGCTGCGTTAAAGATGCTCACCAGGTGGATGCAGGGAAAACTCGCTACCAAATAAAAAGAAAGGGATTAGCAGAGTTCTACTTGATTGTGCCTGACTACACTACAGAGCTCACTTTAACAGCACTAAATCAATTCATTATTTATTCTGCTTGTAACTTGTAATACTGAATCAATTCTAAGAACTTTATACAAGCTTTTATGTTTGTATACCTATAAAACAACTGTATTTCTGTGTTAAAATAAATGTAAAATACTAAGATAAATTTCAGGGAAACATCAGAATCAAAAGTGGGATTAAGTTTTGGTTTGTTTCCAGGAAAATATTTTCAGAGTTTCATCTTCACTGGCCTTGCAACTTAACAAATATTGGTCTGCAATTCATTATGAGATATGGAGAATGATCACCAGAACAACCAACAAATTCTAACCACATCTCCATTATCTTCAACGCTACACTACTTTCTAATTTTTACCAATCCATAATCATAAAGCCAAACAAACAACAATCACACCTTCCATTATCTTCATACAAAACCAAACAAAACATTTACACAACACTTAAACAATACTACTACTACCCCCTACTTAAATAAAAATGACATTGAAAACTAAGAAATCTAACTAGAGAGCGAAGGCTCAATCTTCCTCATCTGAGTTCCATGTTTCCCGGACTCATCTTCCTCTTCATAAGCATACGCAAATCCACCGTGTCTTGTCATATCCATTCCCGCCATCTCGTCCTCAGCCGATATCCTAAGCAACTTCAAACAGTGCAATAACCAAAACAGAGGCCCCATTGTAACTGTAACCCAACCAAATATAACTAATATCTGAATCAAATGAGCTGCTAATAATCTTGCTCCACCGCCCATAAACAACCCGTGAGGACGACCTGGTTTCCCTCCGTAAACCTCAGAAACATACTTTTCCCGTGCAAACAATGCCGTAAATATAATCCCCCAAGCACCACACCCTCCATGTAATTGCGCAGCCTCTAACGGATCGTCATATTTCATTCCGCTAATTTGTTAATAACAATTAAAACCAACGCAGCTACAAATCCACAAATAATCGCACATCCGTAACGTTCCAATGACCCAATAAAATTCTCTTCCCAAACAAAGTAGTTAAAGCAGCAGTACAACCAGCTAAAGTTGTTGTCACCGCTGTCCTTCCGACAGCACTCCACTGACCATAATAATTACCACTAACATAAACAGTCGATATCTTATTAAATGAACCTGGATTAAATCCGTACCATCCGAACCACAATAAAAACGTACCTAACACAACTAATGACGAGCTATGTCCGCGCAAGGCAATAGCGATTGATCGAACCGTCCGATCCTCGGACCTTCAATTAACGCTCCGGATCCGGGAAAATCAAATACGCCAGATCCAAACAAGAGATTGTCCGTTCTGGCTGGACTTGCCCAGCCGGGTGACCAGAACCAATACGAAACAACAGGATAAACAAATCCTGTTAAAAAAGATGAATAAATCAAATACGCAACGAACTGTCTTCGTTACGCTATTGATCCACTAGTAATCCCGGCAGCTGCTATGGCAAACGCCCGCTGATACAAAAAATTCGAGTAGTCGAAACTCGCATCAGGGACGTCCTTGAGTCCAAAAAAATGTCTTCCAATAAAACCATTCGACGGAGCGCCAAAAGCAAATGCGAACCCGAAAAGATAATAAAACAGGCCTCCAGCCGCAGCATCTAAAACATTTGTTAACAAATTCTTGAGTCGACGCATTCCAATGTTCAGTCGTAATTTCTTAAATGTTGAATTCGATAATGATTTTGTGAATAAATCAGCAAGGTTGTCACATGACCGAATTTGTTGTACATCAATTTCACCATTCTTTTGAAGTTCATGAGTTTAGAAGAATTTTGGTGAAATGTGTTCCGTCCTGTCTCCTTTGATATATCCTTCCTTGAGTTGATCAATGCATGCGGTGTTATCCTCAAACATAATGATAGGACTTCTAGTGATGTCTGGTAATCCACGTGATTCCCGAATATTCTTGATGATATACCGCAACCAAACACATTCTCTATTCGCTTCATGAATCGCAATGAGTTCTGAGTGATTTGTTGGGGTTGCCACTGTAGTTTGCTTCGTAGATTTCCGATTTCCAGGAAATAGTTGTACCGCAATATGTAAACACATATCTAGTTTGTGATTTGCCAAAATGAGGATTTGACAAATATCCAGCGTCTGCATATCCAATCAACTGAGATGTTGAGTTTTTCGGGAAGAATAACCCAAAATCAATTGTTCCACGAAGATAACGAAATATATGCTTGATCCCATTCCAATGTATGTCCATCGAAGCAGAGCTAAATCTAGCCAATAAATTCACAGCAAATGCAACATCTGGCCTTGTATTATTTGCAAGGTACATAAGTGCACCAATTGCTCCAAGATATGGGATTTCGGGACCGAGAACTTGTTAGTCCCTAACAATGCAACAAGAATTACAGAAGGGGGTTGAATGGAATTCTTGAACCTTTTTCAAAAATATAAAATGTTCTAACTTAAAATATATATAACAGTGTTTTGATTTGCAAAGTGCGGAATAACAAGTTAAATATGAATCAAAATACAAAGTAATAAAAACACAAGTCTTTAAAACTTTCTGGTGGATTAGAAAGTTGTTAGGCCCAAAACACGCGCTAATAATTCACGCAAGTATACGCGTTCGCAAGTAATATAGAATGATTTCTAGTTCGTTCCCACAGAGACTCAGACTAATTATATTTAATTAACACTCACTCACCAATGTATGATTACTTCTCAATGTCAAGACAATAACACTTAAGGTTGATTAACTAATTATTAACTACAATTAACTACGAGAATAAAATACTTAAATTATTACTTGAATTAACAATATTAAACACACATGAGATCATAACTTCATTACTACTTCATTCAATAGTCATTGTTATTACCCTTAGCATGTAAATGTGATGATATTAATCGAACAACACGAAACTGATAAAAGCCAACTTTCATTGTACTAGTACCATTTTACCAAACATCCACAATTAAGATAGAAGTTGCATATGCATCAATTATGTTGAGACCCTATATGTCTACAGAATTTGACAACATAACGATTTAAGCGCAAGTTATTCATCATGATTACACAAGGCAAGTAAAACGGTTAGAATTACCCACTAATCATGCATACAATACATGAACCTATGCTAGCATGACAAGTTCTAAATCTCAAGATTCACTGTCGCTTCACAAGAGATTAACATGTTATCTTATATGTTCGCGACGCACATAAAACGAATAAGCACAACCTATACTAGATATCATACAATCATCACATACCAAGGTATTAAACAACTAACTAAGGAAATCCATAGTAAATCCGCTACGACCCCATGATCACGATTAGCCCATGATAGAACATCGTCACCATGGGTTCATATGAAAACATGATAATAACACGACAATATAAACTAATGAAATACTTATTAAAACCAGAGTACGTCACAAGAGTATTAAGGTTCAAAGTAAAGAAAACTAGCATCCACTGTTACAACGAATAAAAGAATCACAAATTAACGTATGCTTCCTCTTCTTCGTTGCGGTGTGTTAAAACGGTCTTCTTTTCTTCTCTACTTGCTCATTGCTTTACGAATACTTTGTTTTTGTGAAACGTCTCTGAAGATTACTTATATAGAAATCCACAAGAATCAGCCGTCTCAGAAGTCCAGTAGAACACTACTTAATAAAAATCAGAATTGAATTTCCCGACTCCGGGCGGCCGCCCCAGCTTCCCAGGCGGGCGCCTCAGATCTCAGGCGGCCGCCCCAGATCCCAGGTGGGCGCCTGGCAGGCTTCTGGAAAAAATATTTTCCTGCTCCTTATTTTAATGAAATCTCCCTGCATACGCAAGTTACACCCTGAAATGCAAAAACACTCGAAAGCGCATCAAATACACAAATTACTTGAATTCAAAACATCAATTCAAGTCATTATAAGACGTTCTAAGTGGTATAAAATGCCACTTATCAAACCCCCAAACTTAAATCGATGTTTGTCCTCAAGCGTCACAGACTCAAAAACAAAATAAAAACATGCATGAATGCAGACTACATGAAATGCAACGATCCCCCTCGCGATGACTGAATCAACCAACACATGACATCTCAACAAATGCAATTAGGCGACTAATGGTCAATCAAATCACGCAAGCTAACATACAACTAGAAACATGGTGTGTACGGATGCTTAACAGATAGGTTTCGAAACTAGATCAATTATCATAACTCAATTATCCTCAAGACAATCACATGATTATACGAAGAATAAATTCTAGACACAAAATGACTTATAACATTTCAAGATCACTGGAGCTTATTACGGAATCATGCTTTTATTCAACACAATAAACAAATGCTTATTTGATCGTGCAATGAGTGAGGTCCACAAAAGACTTATGCAATGGCATCCATTTAGCGAGCGTTAGGTTAGCGGATCCCAGACTATAAAAGCCTTAGGTCACTAGGCACAAAGTCCCCTAAGAACTTAATAACTCGAATACCAAAGAGCTCACTCGTGATCAATTATGCATTAAACCATATTTTTTTCTATTTTTTTTCTCTTTTTTCTTCTTTTTTTTTGAATTTTCTTTTTCTGAATTTTTTTTCAAATTTCTGAGCAAGTGCGTTTCGCTCCATCTTGCTCAACCCTAGACTACTCGCATAAAATACGAGCCGGCTACTAGCCATTTGACGCCTAGCCACGACTAGCAATGAATTCCAATTTTCACTCCAATTTTTTATCTTTTCATGCCTTTTATCATTAAGAGCCTATCATAAATTCTAAACATAATCAATAGATTAACCTCAAAAACCATCAAACCATGACAACAATCTAGTCCTTAAACATACTCTAAGACTTAGTGAAATTACAAGTGTTTCTAGCATGCATGTCAACCTACAAGATTCAACATCACTCTAACGTTATCACTACATTCGCATAAATATCACAAATCAATCGGTAAAGTAATGCAAAAGGGATCATGGTATATGCATGATCTAAATGACATGATAAAAAAAGCTATAAAATAAAAAATTCAAAAACTATATGGCAAAAATATGCAACTATATGAATTAAACTATCATGAATATGCAACTACATGACACACACACAAATATGCTCCTTAAATATCACCCCCAAACTTAAAATCTTCATTGTCCCCAGTGAAGGTAGTAGAAAGGAACACAGGGTATACCTACTCAGAGAAATCATCATCATCACCCTCAGAGGGTGGAGTGTCAGGAGGTGGATAAGCAGAGTCCTCACTAAAATGGGCCACCGGATGTCAGCTCCAAGGCCTCTAAAAGCAGTCCCCAGTGCTAGGGTGAGCTCCTGAGCAAACCTACTCTGTGACTCGTACATCGCATTCATCCTCCTGGATAGCCTCTTATACTGGGCATCAGCCATCCCTGAACCAGCACCTCCCTGGGCTCTAGAAGAACCTACCTCGTCATGAGCCTGACTGGGCCTAGCCATTGTAGCACCAGCTGCTGGACGTCCTCCTGGAAGACGATATACCAAACCATGCTCCTCGGGCTCTCCACCCGTCCATTCCTGCATTGCATTCAGCGTCGATGAATCAATAGGAGCGGCCGGCATCTGTAGCTGCTCATAAGAAGGCCAGTGGACTCCAACTACCCTGCACAGCTTCATGACAATACAGGCATAAGGGATGTTGCTTTGCGTCCTCCCCCTCAAAAACTTCAAAATCCCTTGGTAGATGAACTCACCAAGGTCCACATAATACTCCTCATTCAAGATCCCCTATAACAACCTGGTTCTCTCAACTGTAACCTCATGTGCATGCGAAGAAGGCAAAATATTAGCACAAATAAAGGCATTCCATGCACGGGCATACCTGTTCATCGCAATAGCCGGAAAAAAACGATACTCGTTAGATCCCGTCTTAAACTTCCACACCGTGCTCGGCTGACAGAGAGTAGCAATAATCAAATCCAAATCAAAATTCTTGGGGGTCTTCTCATTCCAATTCTCCTCTTCGGGCTTCCTTTGTCGCTGCCCAATAACACGACGAATCGCCTCGGGCTGGTAATCAACCGTAAGCCCCCTAACAACAGTATACCCATTCTTGTCAGCCTTTGTGTTCGCATAAAACTCGCGAACGAAACTCATCGGGACCGCCTCCGGTGACTCACAAAAAGAAATCCACCCTTTCTCAGCAATTATCGGCAATAACTCACCATCCCTCCCCGATGGCAAAAATCCCCTCTCCTTCAGAATCGGCTTAGTCAGAAGCCTAGTATACTCCTCCTCAACAGCCCTATCCACCAATCGGTGCCTCGCAACAGTACCCCTCGAAGAATCAGCAGTAGGAATGGTGCTACTGCTATCAACAGTTCGAGATCTCTTTGGGGCTATTGAAACTGAGAATAAGTGTTTGAGAGTTGTGTTTTGTGTATAGGAGAGAGTCTGTAAGTTGAAAGTATATGGGAGTGTATACGAGAGGTTGCGTGTATATATAGGGTAGGATTTAGGTTTAGAATTAGAACAGGAGTGGGGTTGTTGATTGTTTATAGGAGGAAAAACGTGGGTAGTGGGGTTTTGGCTGGTGGTATTCTTGTTTTTTTGTTTTTTTGTTTTTTTATAAGGCCGAAAAAATTTTCCAACAGAAGGGCTCCAGGCGGCCGCCCGGGCTTTCCAGGCGGGCGCCCAAGTTTCCAGGCGGGAGGTCTCTGGAATTTTTTTTTTCAGCCCATTTTTTTCTGATTTTTTTGGATTTTTGGATAGAGTACCAACTTCTAAGGGTTCCTATAGTCTCAAATCTTGGGGAGGCCCTCCCAAGAAGCGCTTCTTTTACGTCATTAGCTTGACGTAGAGTAGCTCGATCAAGTTGACAATAAAACGGCACTAACCACTTCCGGGTTTGCCGTGTCCCCATAATAATGCTTCAATCTCTGACCATTAACCTTGAATGCTTGGCCCGGATCGTTCTCAAAAATCTCCACCACTCCATGTGGAAACACAGTTTTGACGATAAATGGTCCAGACCACCTTGATTTCAACTTTCCAGGAAAAAGTCGGAGACGAGAGTTGAATAAAAGAACTTGTTGCCCCGGCACAAATGACTTAGGAGATAACTTCGTGTCGTGCCACATTTTCACTTTTTCCTTGTACATTTTTTTGTTCTCGTACGCTTGCAGTCGAAATTCATCAAGTTTATTTAACTAAAGCATTCGCTTCTTCCCAGCTGCATCTAGATCATGGTTTAACTTCTTTAAGGCCCAATACGCCTTATGCTCAAGCTCCACAGATAAATGACATCCCTTACCATAGACAAGTTGAAACGGGGAGATCCCAAGTGGAGTCTTGTATGCTGTTCTATAAGCCCAAACAGCTTCATCGAGCTTCAAAGACCAATATTTCCTTGACGTACAAACAACTTTCTCTAGAATGCACTTGATACAAGTGAACTTACGGTTGCAGAAATGCGACCCCTCATCACTTATGATCACTCGTGGCGTTCCAAACCTAGTGAATAACTGCTTATGAAGAAGATCCAACACTACCTTTGCATCATTTGTCGGTAGAGCCTTGACTTCTACCCATTTCGAGACATAATCGACTGCCAGCAAGATGTACTGATTATTGCAGGACGAGATAAATGGTCTCATTAAATCGATTCCACAAAATCCTTTCTAGTAAGATTCCCAACTCTTTGGCAACGATCACACCTTAAAATGAACTGATGTGCATCCTTAAACAACATAGGCCAGAAAAAACCTGCTTGCAGAATACGAGCTACTGTCTTTTAACCACCATAATGTCCACCAAAAACTGTGGAATGGCAGTCTCGTAATATCCCCTCCGTCTCACAGAATGGGATACATCTCCTGATGATCTGGTCAGCTCATTGTTTAAACAAATATGGTTCATCCCACATATACCACTTCACCTCATGCAGAAACTTCTTCTTTTGTGTTGTATTCATATTAGGAGGCATTATATTGCTGGCATTATATTGTACTAGTACCATTCTACCAAACATCCATAATTAAGATAGAAATTGCATAGGCATCAATTATTTTGAGACCCTATATGTCTACAGAATTTGACAACATAATGATTTAAGCGCAAGTTATTCATCATGATTACACAAGGCAAGTAAAACGGTTAGAATTACCCACTAATCATGCATACAATACATGAACCTATGCTAGCATGGCAAGTTCTAAATCTCAAGATTCACGGTCGCTTCACAAGAGATTAACAGGCTATCTTATTTGTTCGCGACGCACATAAGACGAATAAGCACAACCTATACTAGATATCATACAATCATCACATACCAAGGTATTAAACAACTAACTAAGGAAATCCATAGTAAATCCGCTACGACCCCATGATCACGATTAGCCCATGATAGAACTCATCGTCACCATGGGTTCATATGAAAACATTATAATAACACGATAATATAAACTAATGAAATACTTATTAAAACCAAAGTACGTCACAAGAGTATTAAGGTTCAAAGTAAAGAAAACTAGCATCCATTGTTACAACGAATAAAAGAATCACAAATTAATGTATGCTTCCTCTTGTTCGTTACGGTGTGCTAAAACGGTCTTCTTTTCTTCTCTCCTTGCTCCTTACTTTATGAATACTTTGTTTTTGTGAAACGTCTCTGAAGATTACTTATATAGAAGTCCACAAGAATCAGCCGTCTCAGAAGTCCAGTAGAACACGACTTAATAAAAATCAGAATTGAATTTCCCGACTCCGGGCAGCCGCCCCAGCTTCCCAGGCGGGCACCCCAGATCCCAGGCGGCCGCCCCAGATCCCAGGAGGGTGCCTGGCAGGCTTCTGGAAAAAATATTTTCCTGCTCCTGATTTTGCTGAATTTTTCGCACATTCCCCCGTGACTGATCCCAAGTACTTCCCTAGGCTTATTTTAATGAAATCTCCCTGCATACGCAAGTTACACCCTGAAATACAAAAACACTCCAAAGCGCATCAAATACATAAAATACATGAATTCAAAACATCAATTCAAGCCATTATAAGACGTTCTAAGTGGTATAAAATGCCACTTATCAAAAGTATCCACCAGAGATATATAAATATATCGAGAGAACTCTGTGAAGCTTGAATAGCTCACAACTGCTTACAAAATAAGAACAACTAAACTTACAGAGAAATGCTAAGAATGCAACTTATAAATGTTTCTCTGAGAATTTACTTGCTTAGTCTTGTTGTTGTTCTAATTGCTACTCTTGGTTTATATATCACCAAGATTGCACAGTAATAAGACAAGATAATAAAACAAAACCTATCAAGTCTAATATTATGCTACTTCATTACTCTATTCCAGCATCTTTGAATATCTTCATTATAGCATGGAAATGGCAATGCTTCTTTGTTCTCAAAAACCCAGTTGAATAGGCTTCCACATTCCTTTTGTATACACTCGACACATGTGACTGTGTTGTCACTGTCAACAGATGTTTGAATTGATTATCCGTCGGGTACATGATCATCCGTCAGGTTGCCTTGTTGATCATCCGTCGAGTAGCATTGTTGATTATCCATCGGGTAGCTATTTGGCACTTGACTTCATTTCATTTATGCCGAATTACAAGACATCATCTATGTACAATAAATCAACCTATTCTGCATATCTAATTAAAGTCAACATGACTTATGTGCTACTACAGAATCTAAACAAAGGTGTTTGCAGAAATGTGCTTCATGACTTATTATTACATAAGCTACTCACTCGATGGATAACAAATCATCATCCGTCGGGACTATATTGAGTCATCCGTCGGGACTATATTCCTTATCTGTCGAGTGCTACATTTTCCACTAAGTTAAATCTACACGAAATCATCAAGTCCATAACATATCCACAACAATCTCCCCCAATTTATGTCTACTAGAATTGTAGCCATAAATTAAGAGAAACTTGATGATAACAAAACACCCTAAAAATACAAATTTAAATAGAAGTAGATAAAACTGTAAAGTGCTTCAATTATGAAAATGTACAAATATTTGCTCACAGTCATTTTCAAGGTGCTCCTCTAGCCTGAGTAGATTAATCTATTTCCTTGAAGATCTGGATCTCTTTCCAAGCTTTCTGTTATTTTCTTCTATCTGATTTTGGAGCTATCTGTGGAATTCCAGTTCATCAGATTCTGAGAGATTTAGCATTTCTTGCATTTCCAAAAGAGTCTCATTGCTAGAGATGCTCAATTGGTCTTCTAATCTGAAGAATGTTCTAACTCTTTTATCATCTATGAATTCCATCATCCAGTAGGGCCTCAAATGCACTCTACTTCCTGTGTAAGGAATAGTTAGAGTCTTTGGGAGTGCATATTTGGCTCTAATACTCCTTAGTTCTTCAATCTTCTTTAGAACAAGCCTTCTAGCTGTCACATTGAATCCAAAGTTCTTCTTGAAGGATGAATAAACCTTTATCAGCACAGATTGGCTTTCTTGAAGGATCCTGTGAAGTGGCCACTGTATCTCTTTTCCTCCCTTGTACTTGAATACTAACCTTTCAGGCAGATTCCTGTAAACATCAATCCCTCTAACTTCTTCCAGTTCATCTAGATAGAGGTTTAAGTTTGAGAATTCCTTGACATCACAAATGTACATGATGTCTCCCTTGTAGACTTTGGTTTGAGCTTTGGTTAGAGATTTGGATCTGAGAGTCGATGGCTTCACTTTCTTGAATGCTCTTGTCTTTGTCTTATGTGGCTTCATGAATTGAGGTAGATTGAGTTCAGGTATTGGTAGACTATCCCAGTCTATTGGCACATCCTTTGAAATGATAGGTTCACCATGAAAGTTCTTGGATGGATCTATCTTGAATTCTCCATGTGCCACAGAGGGCATGGATGTTTGAGTTGTTGCAGATGTAGACTCTTTGGGAAGGTATCCTTCCATCTCCTCATCACTGAAATCCAACTTTCTTTTTATTCTTTGCTTGTACCTTGGCTTCTTTGTCTGTGGAGGTTCATTTTGCATTATTTGATCTTGAGATTCAACTGTTTCAGATGGTTGTGCAGAAACTTGTTGTGTAGGTTTCACAGCTTGTAGCTTGGCCAAGATAGCAGTTTGCTCCTTTTGTTTGACCTTTTTAGTATCTAGAGCAGCTTGCTTCTTTTCTTGCTTCAATCTTGCCTTTTCTTCTCTCTTTGCTTCAGCAAATTGAGGGTGTCAGCCACCACACAAATTTCTTTACCATTCCTGAAAACTTTAGCAATTCTTCTTTTCAATGCTGAATCAGCTGGATCCTTGTCGAATGTTATGGACCTGGCCAACAGCTTCTTTTCATCAGGCTCTGATGTCTCATACACTGTTTTTAAGGGGTTCATTAGTGAAGATTTTGGATAGTTCACCCTTGGCTTCAAAATTAGCTTAGCCTTTGGAGATTTAATACAGGATGGTTGTCCTCTTTCCAGATTCTTCATGCCCATTTCATTCACAGATATTTGCCTAACACGAGAGTGATGAATGGCTGATTTTTTTGCCTTCTTTACTAACCCAAATCTCTTTTGTATATCTTCATCAATTTTCTCCCAGTTGATTGGACTCAACTCCTTCTTCTCAGTTGCTCTCAATGTGGCTGATGCTTCATTTATGAGATCAATACTGTTTGTTGTTGGTGGCTTGGTGAAAGCAATTGTAGGCATAATTACTTTACTGACTTGAATGTTAAGCTGTTTCTCCCCCTCACTTGATCCTTTCTCCCCCTTTTTGTTATCATCAAGTTGTGTGGGAGGGTGTTGAGCTGCCACCAGTTGTTGGAGTAATGCAGTTTGAGCTTCTTGATTGTCTAGTATCTTGGCCATTGACTTCTCTACAGCGGATAGTCTCGAGTTCATGGCCTCAACTTTCCTGTTTAGATCAGCCTTCTTCCTTAGTTTGTGAGCAATTTCAGTCATGGTGGTTGCAGGGAGTCTAACATCCATCCTTTCTATAACATCCAGCTTGACTTCAGAAATTTCCTGCTTGATGGCATCCACACTCTGACTGTGTTGGAGGGCTTGAATCTTATGCAGCTGTAGTGCTTCAAGATGTGCTTTGAGTAGTTGCTTTGTGCTAGCATTGGAAGATGCCTGAATGGCTGCTTGGGTGTCATGAATCAGCTTGAAAAGTGTTGATTGGAGATGTGAGTAGGAGCATTCTTTTGTGAGCATCCAGGCAGGAGTATCTGTATTTCCCCCTATGTCCATGCTACCTTCCTCATCATCACCACCATCATCCCCAAAATAAGTCTCATCCAGTTCTAAATCACTGCCAATGTTGGAAGGCATAGCAGTGATTGCATCCTTTACTCTTTGTAAAGATTGTGTTGTATGCACCAAATTCAGCAATCTTTCAGCCTCCTCATTGCCCTGTACAGCTAGAGTTTGGTAAGCTGTCACAGGGTGAGTAAATGTCTCAGCATCAAGGGAAATGGAATCTATAACAGCTTGATATTTTTGCTGAAATAACCTTTTCCTTTCTGCATCATTGACACTCATTGACTTACTTGCAATGGAATTCACCCTTATCACTCATGTACCTGCATTTCTCTCTTGATCTCTCTTTTGTTTCATCAAGGTCTCACCTTGGCTCCCCACCCTCACACCCTCACCTTCACCATCTAAGGTGGGACTCCTCACACTCACTTTTACCAACCCTGAAGAACTGGATTGTATTTGGTCACTCTTTTCCTCTCCTTTTTCCTGGGAGCAACCCAGACTCTCACTCATTTCACTCCCTTCCCTCAATCCTAGGAGTGATTGCACTACCACTAAGTCTTCTGCACTTGTGATAATTGAGGAAATTTGAAGTTGTGTAGAGACACTCGACAGATAAGGGATAGCCGTCGGGTTAGTGGTTTGCCTATCCGACGGATAACTGCTGTTAAGCTTATCCGTCGGGATACAATCACTACTCGACGGATGAACAATATCCATCGAGTGAGTAGAAATGAATGTGTTTGGAGTGAAAACTATTGTGGACTCTGTGCAGATTGATGAGAATTTTGGCACAGATTTCTCAACAGTTTCAAAAAGAAATGCCAAGTGAGCCAACAAATCATCTAAAAGATGATGCTCACTTGCTTGAATTTTTGACTTCTCCAACAAAGTTAAAGATGGAGAATTTGGAAGTGATGTGTTTATCATGTCAACATCCAAGGAGTGTGTGGAAGAGTTTGGTGTTTCAGGGGATTCAATTGTTAGAGATTTTGGCTGTGACTCCACATTTGTTGGAGCCACATCAAACTGACTTTGAGAAGGTGCAGTGATTGTGTCTTTAGCACCAGTTTGTACAGTGTGTGAATCCTGTGTATCCCCAAAGGTCTTTGGTTTCTTCTTTCTAGTATAGGTTTGGGGTGAGCTTGTGTCCCTTACCCTTTTGGCCTGTACTCTTGGTTGAGAGCTTTGTTCAATAGTCACATCCTTTTGGGAGGATGCAACTAGTAATGAGCTTATATCCTTATTAAGCACTGCAGTTTGTTGGGAAACTGCAGTGTGGCTAGGCTGGGAAACACTCACCTCTCCAACCTTATCCTTAAGGTTCCTTTGATGTTCACCCTGTCCCTCACCTTTCTTACCCACCTTCACACTCCCCTCTTTTGGTTTGGTGGATTTTACAACTGGCATCTTTTGAGAGACACCAGAGGGGGCTTTCTTTGACTTGGTTTTTGAAATTTTGGATTTGGTAGCTTGGGCAGGCAACTATTGGGTCAATGACACAGTTTCCATAGCTACACTAGAATGCAAAGAAGTGTGTGAGACTGGAAGAGTAGAGACAGATGAACTTACCTCACTTACCTGAGGTGCCTCCATAACAGGAAAATAGAAGAGTGGCACCTCTTTGTGATGGTTTGCCCTGTTCAAATCTGCAATAATTCTCCTTTCTTGAACCCAACAATCTAATTTTTTGGTTGGGTTCTCAAGCACAATATCCTCAGAGAGGTGGTTAGCAAACATCATTAAAAATTCTAGCATATTAAACATTTTTACCCCTCTTATTTAACTCTCCTAACTTAAACCCCAACTCAAATATGACAAGATTACTAAAGTTGAAAAATTTATCAGTAACTAGCATGTAAAGAATGTTAAGCATAGAGATATTGACAGAATCAAAATTACTGATTTTACCAGAAAATACCTTAGTAACTACATCACATAAATAACTTCATTCCTTCCTAAGACCCAACCTCCTAATTTCACTTAACTTAGAAGTAGAGAGTGCATAGCCCATGGAGTTAAGCATATTAACAATGTCAGTGTCTGTGTGTGGTGAAGTTACAGTATTATCAGGAATTTTGAAACATGCTTTAACAATATCACTATTAACATATAATTCCTTACCTTTAATAGTGAAAGTGATAGTCTTATCAGCTGAGTTATATGTTGCAGTCGTCCACATCTCTTCAACACCTTCACAGTATATGGTGGGTGATTCCAGCATGGCATAGTTGAGTTTGCAGTTCTTCACAAAATCCATCATCTTGTGGTAGTCACCAGACTGTTGAATCCCCTTGTTCACAAGAGCAATGAAGTTGTTCTTCTCATAGATAAATCCAGTTTGAGACACTATCTTGACGACTGGTGGCATTGTTAGAGAGTAAAAACTTGCAGAGAGAGAGTAAGTGCTTTTGAGAAAGAGAGAAGTTAGAGCAGAGAGAGAGTAAGTGCTTTTGAGAAAGAGAGAAGTTAGAGCAGATGATTTGAGAAAGATAAAAGAAAAGCAGTGAAAATGAATTGTGTTTTTATACTCTCTCAAAAATAATTGTCAAAATTGTCAAAAATAATAAAGTAAAATAAAGCAACCAATAAGAATTGCCCAAAATAGCCGTTTTAAAATAAACTGTAAAAATTCCATCAATTATCCGTCGTGTTATACTTACTAACTGTAAGTATACTCGGTGGATAATGTTCAGGAAATTAACGGCTAGGATTCAGACAATTCGACGGATGAGAATAAATAGTTATCCGTCGAGTCATAAAATATTCAAGAAAAATAATTGATTCCATTGACAAAATGTATACCGACAGATGATCAAACTCGATGGATAATGATCATCCGTCGAGATGTAAATTTTGACTTAGCCAAAATTTCATCCAAGACTGAAAAACCAATTAAATTTATGGTTTCAATACAACTTACAAATTATTAAAAAGAATTCAAGAGTAATTTAACATACCTAACTCACTTACCAACCTTGAAAAGGTGGATTCATCCAGTGGCTTGGTAAAAATATCTGCAAGCTGCTTTTCACTTAGAACAAAATATAGTTCCACAATACCATTCATTACATGTTCCCTTATGAAGTGGTACTTGATGTCTATGTGCTTTGTTCTTGAATGTTATACTGGATTTTCAGTGATGGCAATAGCACTTGTGTTATCACAGAAAATGGGAATTCTTTCCACTTGCAGACCATAATCTAACAATTGGTTTCTCATCCACAAAATATGTGCACAGCAACTGCCAGCAGCAATATACTCAGCTTCAGCTGTAGAAGTAGAAACTGAATTTTGCTTTTTACTGAACCAGGACACAAGCTTGTTTCCTAGAAACTGACGGGTTCCTGTTGTACTTTTTCTATCAATTCTACAACCTGCATAGTCTGCATCTGAATAACCAGTTAGATCAAAACCAGAATCTCTAGGGTACCAAATGCCAAGTTTTGGTGTTCCCTTGAGATATCTGAAAATTCTCTTAATAGCTACCAAGTGAGATTCTCTAGGATCAGCTTGAAATCTAGCACAAAGACATGTAGCAAACATTATATCTCAACCATGCCCCTATAACTTGAAATATCCACAGACTTTTCAGTAGTGTTTAATTCAAGATTAGTTGCAGTGACCATGGGAGTTTTTGCAGATGTGCAATCCATTAGATCATAAATGTATTTAGTTTGACTAATGAATATTCCATCACTAACTTGCTTAACTTGCAAACTAAGAAAGTAAGTTAATTCTCCCATCATGCTCATTTCATACTTACTTTGCATCAATTTGGCAAACCTTTTGCAAAAAATTTCATCTGTAGAGCCAAAAATAATGTCATCTACATAAATTTGAACAAGTATACTAGAGTCATTAACATTTCTAAAGAATAAAGTTTTGTCTACAGTACCTCTAGTGAAGTGATTCTCTAAAAGAAATTTTGACAAAGTGTCATACCAGGCTCTAGGTGCTTGCTACAGTCCATAAAGTGCTTTCAAAAGATTGTAGACATATTCTGGAAAATTTGAATCTTCAAAACCGGGAGGCTGACTGACATAGACTTCCTCCTCCAAATCTCCATTCAGAAAGGCATTTTTGACATCCATTTGATAGACCTTGAAATTGGCATGGGCTGCATAGACTAAAAAGATTCTGATGGCTTCAAGTCTTGCAACAGGAGCAAATGTTTCATCAAAATCTATTCCTTCTTGTTGACAATAGCCCTTAGCAACCAATCTAGCTTTGTTCCTGACTACTATGTCATTTTCATCCATCTTGTTTCTGAATACCCATTTAGTGTCTATTGGATTCTTCCCTTTAGGCTTGGGCACCAGCTTTCATACCTTATTCCTTTCAAACTGGTTTAGCTCCTCCTGCATAGCTAAAATCCAATCAGGATCCAATAAAGCTTCTTCTACCTTCTTTGGTTCTTCCTTAGAGAGGAAGCTGCTATAAAGACATTCTTCATGAGTTGCTCTCCTTGTCTGAACTCTAGAAGATATATCACCAATGATGAGCTCAAAGGGGTGATCCTTTGTTCATTTCCTTTGTTGAGGTAGATTAGCTCTAGATGAAGAGACCTTATTGTTGTCTTGATGTGTGATTGAGTTTTGATTGTTAGAAACTCCCCCTGAATTTATGGATCTTTGATTTGAGAAAGGAGAACTTTCTGTAAGTGATCTATTCTGACTTTCAGCTTTTTTTGATGACCCGACGGATGGTGAATTTTGAGTACCGACGGATGAAGCTGGTTGTCTCCCGACGGATAAAGCAGATTGTCTCCCGACAGATGAAGCATTTTGCAACTCGACAGATGTTGAATTTTGTGCTTCATTGGTAGTGGATTTTTCTGCATTATCCTTTGATACTGTTTCTTGATCACTTTCATCATCACTAACCATCTCTACATTGTCAAATTTGAGGCTCTCATGGTAATCTCAATCTTTCAATCCTTCAATCTTTTTATCATCAAACACAACATGTATTGATTCCACAACAATGTTGGTTCTCAGATTGTAGACTCTATATAATTTACCAACAGCATATCCAACAAAAATTCCTTCATCTGCTTTAGCATCAAACTTCCCATTCTGATCAGTTTGATTTCTCAAGATATAACATTTGCAGCCAAAGACATGAAGAAAACTTAGAGTTGGCTTCTTGTTCTTGAACAATTGATAGGGAGTCATGCATTTTGCTTGATTAACCAGAGAAATATTCTGAGTGTAGCATGCAGTATTTACAACTTCAGCCCAGAAATATGTTGGTAACTTAGACTCTTCAAGCATTGTTCTTGCAGCTTCAATAAAAATTCCTTCATCTGCTTTAGTATCAAATTCTCATTCTGATCAGTTTGATTTCTCAAGATATAACATTTGCAGCCAAAGACATGAAGAAAATTTAGAGTTGGCTTCTTGTTCTTGAACAATTGATAGGGAGTCATGCATTTTGCTTGATTAACCAGAGAAATATTCTGAGTGTAGCATGCAGTATTTACAGCTTCAGCCCAGAAATATGTTGGTAACTTAGACTCTTCAAGCATTGTTCTTGCAGCTTCAATAAATGATCTATTCTTTCTTTCTACTACTCTATTTTGTTGTGGAGTTCTTGCTGCTGAAAATTCATGCAAAATCCCATTTTCTTCACAAAATAATCTCATGACAGAATTCTTGAACTCAGTTCCATTGTCACTCCTGATTCTTCTAATTTTGAAATCAGGATGATTGTTGACTTTCCTTATGTGATTGATGATGATTTTACTAGCCTCATCTTTAGACTTAAGGAAATATGTCCAAGAGAACTTTGAGAAATCATCTACAATTACTAGGTAAAATCTTTTCCTTGAGATGGACAACACATTGACTGGTCCAAACAAATCCATGTGTAGCAGTTGCAAAGGTTCTTCAATTGTTGAATCAAGCTTCTTTCTGAATGATGCTTTAATTTGCTTTCCCTTTTGGAAAGCATCACACAGTCCATCCTTAGAAAACTCCACTTGAGTAATGCCTTTAACCAGTTCTTTCTTTACAAGTTCATTCATGGTCTTGAAGTTTAAATGGGATAGCTTCTTGTGCCATAGCCAACTTTTATCTTGACTTGCTTTCCTGAGAAGACAAGTAACAGATTCCGCATTTGATGAGTTGAAGTCAGCTAAGTACGCATTTCCTTTTCTCACACCAGTGAGAACCACTTTGTTGCTTTTCTTGTTCGTCACAACACAGGCCCCTGAGGTGAAGGTTACTGAATTGCCTTTATCACACAGCTGGCTGATACTCAACAAATTGTGCTTGAGACCATCCACTAAGGCAACCTCCTCAATGATGACATTGTCTTTTGAAATCAAGCCATATCCCACAGTATAACCCTTGTTGTCATCTCCAAAAGTAATACTTGGGCCAGCTCTCTCTTCGAACTCTGTGAGTAGGGTAGAATTACCAGTCATGTGTCTTGAACAACCACTATCCAAGTACCATAGATTATTTCTGTTTCCCTGCACACATTAAAATCAAATCAAGTTGATTTTGGTACCCAAGTTTCCTTGGGTCCTGCCTTGTTAGCTTTCTTTTTCTGTTTCTTAGGTTTGATCTCATTTGACTTAGGGATATCAGATTCATCCTTAGTCATTTGAGTTGGACCTTTGAAACCATTCATTACAACAGAATTATCATGCACATTTTGATTAACAGGAAATGGCATGTTATTAGTAAACATGTTATTCCAGTAGGGCATGCTAAATGGCATTTGAGGCATACTAAATGCAGCATAATAAGGATTAGGTGCAAATGGCATATTAGCAAATTGTGCATTCATAATCTGTGTAGACATAGCATTCATAGGCATAGAAGGCATGGCATTCATGTTGGGAAAAGGAGGTGGCACAGATATGGAAGTAGGCATGGCAGTTTTTCAATTAACAGACAGATGATTTGTACTACCACTCACAGATTTTTCTTGGAGCATACTTATCAGGTGTGTACTTGTTATGCTTGTTAATCCCTACTTTACCATTTCTATTGTTTTTCCTTTTAGCCTCTGTTTTAACCTCAATCTTTTCTAGTCCGTCATTTAATTACTTGATAGACAGATGACCAACATTCACTTTTTTTTCCTTCTTCACTTGACTAGATTCTCCTGTAATGAAGTTTTTGGAAACTGATACATATTTTTCATTTAACTTGGCTAGTTTGGCTTTACTCACAGGTTTGCTCACAGCCGACAGATGAGGATTTATATCACTCGACGGATAATCCTTTTGATTATCTGACGGATGACTCTCATCATCCGCCGAGTCCACATCTGTTAGCAATCCTTCAACCAAATTGGATTCCAGCTTCTCCTTATTCTTCTTCCATGCTGCATCACAAAAGGACACAATACCTTGAACTTTGGTGATTTGAGCATGAACATCCCTAGATATTTTTCATGCCTTAATCACCTCATGTTCTCGTTCAAGCTGCTTCTTCAAGATCTCTTCTTTCTTCAAAGACCTAGTTAATTCATCCTTAGCAATTTTACACTCAATTCTTAATTTTTTAAATTCAATAAACTGAGATTCTAGCACATTATTCCTCTCACTCAAAAACAAATTGTTTTCTTTGATTTTAACATTTTCCTTAGTAAGAGACTTGAGTATAACACGCAAATGATATAATTCTGTAGACATGTCATTTATTACATCATTACACTTAGCTTTAGATAAATGTGCAAGGTTAGTGGTGATTACCTGATTACTTGAAGAGTTTGTCTCTGTTTCATCAGACTTGGCCATTAGGGCTAGATTGACATAGCTGACATCTTCATCCTCATCCAGACCATCTGCTGCCTAGTCATTTTCTTGTGTAATGAAAGCCCTTTCCTTTTGTTTGAGCAACTCAAAATATTTCTGTTTATAATCCACAGGCTCAAACTTCTTCTTGCTGGAATCTGACTTTCTACACTCACTGGAAAAGTGCCCTGCCAAGCCACATTTGAAACATTTGAGTTTTGATTTATCCACCATGTTTCTATTTGGCTTAGCTGCTCCAAAGTTCTTCTTAAACTTGAGCTTGGTAAATCTTCTGGAAAGAACTACTAGATGTTCATCAATATCCTCCATGTCATCTTGACTCAAAGAATCTTCATTTTCTAGCTACCAGCCCCTTGCCCTTGTTTTCACAGACCTTTGAAGTAGACTCAACAGCTTCTATCTTCACCTCTTTCTCTAACTCAGCAACCAGTGCAATGGACCCTCTTTTCTTTCTCCATTTCTCCATTCTTTTATCTTACTCTATTTCAAGCTCATAAGTGTTTAGAATGCCATACAGTCTCTCTAGTGTAAACTCCTTGTATTCTTGTGAGTTTCTCAAGGAGACTGTCATTGATTTTCATTCTTTTGGTAGGGATCTCAGAAATTTGAGGTTAAAATCTTTGGTTTGGTAGACTCTTCCATGCAACTTTAGAGCATTTAGTAGCTTTTGAAATCTACTAAAGATATCAGTGAGAGATTCACCTTCTTCAAAGTGGAAATGCTCATATTGCTGAATTAGTAGATGCATCTTGTTTTCTCTAACTTGTTCAGTGCCATCACAGATGATCTGTATTGTATCCCAAACTTCTTTCGCAGTTTTGCAATTGATGATGTTGTCAAACATGTCACCATCAACTCCATTAAACAGAATATTCATGGCCTTCTTATCCTTCCTGACTTGTTCAATATCAGGATCTGACCATTCATGCCTTGGCTTGGGAACTGATGGCTCATTTCCAGTTACAGCTCTCATTGGTACATGAGGGCCTCTCTCTATACAATCTACATAGGCCTCATCTTGAGAAAGTAAATGAAGATGCATCTTTACCTTCCAGTGATGGTAATTATCTTTGTCCAGAAAAGGAATCTTGACTCCAACATCCTTCTTGTTCATCTTGCTATTTGTTGTGATCTTTAAACTCTTTGTTCTTTAAGAGTTTGCTCTGATACCAATTGTTAGTCCCTAACAATGCAACAAGAATTACAGAAGGGGGGTTGAATGGAATTCTTGAACCTTTTTCAAAAATATATAATGTTCTAACTTAAAATATATATAACAGTGTTTTAATTTGCAAAGTGCGGAATAACAAGTTAAATATGAATCAAAACACAAAGTAATAAAAACACAAGTCTTTAAAACTTTCTGGTGGATTAGAAAGTATCCACCAGAGATATATAAATATATCGAGAGAACTCTGTGAAGCTTGAATAGCTCACAGCTACTTACAAAATAAGAACAACTAAACTTACAGAAAAATGCTAAGAATACATCTTACAAATATTTCTCTGAGAATTTACTTTCTTAGTCTTGTTGTTGTTCTAATTGCTACTCTTGCTTTATATATCACCAAGATTACACAGTAATAAGACAAGATAATAAAACAAAATCTATCAAGTCTAATACTATGCTACTTCATTACTCTATTCCAGCATCTTTGAATATCTTCATAATAGCATGGAAATGACAATGCTTCTTTATTCTCAAAAACCCAGTTGAATAGGCTTCCACATTCCTTTTGCATACACTCGACGCATGTGACTGTGTTGTCACTGTCAACAAATGTTTGAATTGATTATCCGTCGGGTACATGATCATCCGTCAGGTTGCCTTGTTGATCATCCGTCGAGTAGCATTATTGATTATTCGTCGGGTAGCTATTTGGCACTTGACTTCATTTCATTTATGCAGAATTACAAGACATCATCTATGTACAATTAATCAACCTATTCTGCATATCTAATTAAAGTCAACATGACTTATGTGCTACTACAGAATCTAAACAAAAGGTGTTTGCAGAAATGTGCTTCATGACTTATTATTACATAAGCTACTCACTCGATGGATAACAAATCATCATCCGTCGGGAATATATTGAGTCATCCGTCGGGACTTTATTCCTTATCCGTCGAGTGCTATATTTTTCACTAAGTTAAATCTACTAAGGTGTTTTGTTAACGAAATCATCAAGTCCATAACATATCCATAACAGAACTTCTTCATCATCTTCTCGTGGTCGAAATGGATCTTTATCAGGCTCTAAAGATCTAACCACCATTGGAGTAGTCAATGGATGAGATTTATCCATGTAAAATCTGTTCAAAACCTATTCTGTATATGTAGATTGGTGGAGGAAAATTTCTGATGACAAGTGCTCGACTTGTATACCAAGGCAATATTTTGTCCTTCCAAGATCTTTCATTTTAAACTCTGTCTTTAGGTATATGACAGCTTCATCAACCTCTATAGTTGTTCCTACAAGGTTTAAATCATCGACATATACAACAATAATCACAAAACCAGATTGTGATTTTTTGATAAAAAAACATGGAGAAATTTGGTTACTAATATGCTCATTCTTTTGTAAATAACGACTAAGTCTGTTATACCACATAAGACCAGACTGTTTCAGTCCATACAATGATCGTTGAAGTTTATTGGAGTATATATGACGAGGTTTCTTGAACTCATCCATTTTTAACCCTTCTGGGATTTTCATAAAGATTTCACTATCAAGTGAACAATATAGGTATGCAGTAACGACATCCATAAGACGTGTTTCCAAATTTTCTTTAGATGTCATACCTAATATAAAACGAAAGGTAATTCCATCCATCACTGGCGAGTATGTCTCTTGATAATCAATGTCTGGCCTTTGAGAAAACCCATGTGCTACAAGTCGGGCTTTATATCTCATAATTTCATTCTTTTCATTTCGTTTTCTTATGAATATCCATTTATTCCCAACAGGGTTTACACCAATTGGTGTTTGGACAACAAGCCCAAATACTTCTCTTTTACGCAATGAATTTAATTTTGTTTGGATTGCGTCTTTCCATTTTGGCCAGTCTTTTCTTCGACGACATTCATCTACACTTTGTGGCTCGGGATCACAATTTATGTCGACATCTAACGTCGCAGAATACACAAATACATCATCGGTTATGGCTTTACTTCGATCCCATAATTTCATATCATGCACATAATTTATTGAAATTTTGTGATTATTTAATCCCGTATCTTCGAGGACTGGAATCTCTTCAGGAGATAATACCACTTCAGGGGTATTTGCTTCTTCTAGAGCATGTGCCACTTCAGAGGAAATTTTCTTTATTTTTCTTTTTCGTGGTGCAACATCTTTTGCACCGACCGGTCTACCACGCTTTAGGCGTGGCTTTAATTCTGTAACCATTTCTTTTATATCTGATTTTTGAATTGGTATATCTATTCTAGCTGGAGTATTTACTGCAAGTATATGAGATTTAGTTATATTTCTATAATCATTAAATACGTCAGTCATTTGGTTTGCGATATTTTGCATATGAATAATTCTTTTAACTTCAAGTTCGCATTGACCGGTACGTGGATCTAGAAAATATAATCCTGATGCATTCCATGTTATGTCAGGATTAACTTTATTTGAATGTTTATCTCCCCCTAAGGGAGGAAACATGTAATATCCCATATTTTCAGATATTATTTTTATAATTATTTGGAATTGTTTATGTGATTTTATGTGAATTTTGGTGAATTATCTGATAAGTGGAATTGATGTTTGGGTGTTTAGATGTGATATTATTTGAGTATTTAAATTTTTATATGTCCAGAATAAAATATAGATAATTGTGATATTTTTCTGGTAATTTTTGGACTGTTATATGATTTTATAATGATTTATGGATTTATTAATTATTTTCTGAATAATTAAAAAACTATTTTATAAAGCCGGGAATCGTCCAACCTCAACTGTTTTTGCGTTTTTACAACCCGAAACTCTTCCGAAAACTCCTTCCTAACCCAATCTGGTAATTCCAGACATTTTCCGTGTTTTGACTTTTTCGATCCGGATTACGGTTTGACCTGTGCGCGGCCCGGCGCAAGATTTTCGATACGATAGTTATTTCGGTAATCAACAAAACCCGTATTCTCGAGAGAAGGGATATTTTTACGTTATTTTCGTATATAGTGTTTTATAAAAAGCCCAGTTTTGATGATTATTCAATTCTGGTATTTAATTGTATCGTTTTTATAGTTACTTAGCGGCTAAGTAATCTATTTTCGGATCTGATATGTAAATGTAATTATCGAATTACTAATTAAATAAAATAAAGATTTGTTGCAGTTGTCAGCTATATGTTGTAGTCGTAATGGATTGCATGTGTGTAGTATTTCATAGTGAGTGATTTTATTTATCACTATCGTGTTTTGTGGATTAAATTGAATAATTATTAGTGATTTACCTGCAGTTTTATTTTTATAAAATTAGAATGTAATTCAAAAATTATTTTGAGTGTTTATAATTTCAATATGTATTTTTAGAGATTTTAGAAATTATGAAAAATTTATTTTATTGATTTATTATTGCTGTGTGATTTAATTAGTGTAATTAATGTTAAATTAGTTATTAAATTCAGAAAAGTTTCAAAAAAATTACGAAATTCGTATTTTATTAAATTTGGAATATTCTGAGAATTTTAAGATTATTATGGAAATTTTCGGATTAAATTCCCCCGCACATTTACCCGTTAATTTGTAAAATGCGCGTCTAATGCAAGTTTTATAAAAAAAATGTTTTTAAAATTTTGATTTTTTTCATTAATTCCTACTTATTCCGAGAATTGTTCTAGTTGTTGGGGAAATTCCAGGTTATTTCTACTCGTAAAGAATTCGTTAAATTGATACATTCGGTGCGAAATCAGAATTTTTCGAAGTAATTAAATTAGATAAATACACTTGATTTTAACCCCTGTTCTTGTTATTCCAGCCGACTATTTTCTTCTTCCTCATCTTTGCAGTCTCTCTTTCTCCATTTCTGTCGTCCTCTCCTTCGATCGATCCCTCTCCTCTTTCCTTTCTTTTTCTTCGTTTTCTCTTCTTACTTCCGCAGCGGTGTATTACCCTGATGCGGATCTTTCGAGTTGATCAGGACAAGACGTTGGATAAAGAATGAGATGAAATGGTATTGGATATCTGGCTTCTAGCAATCGCAGGAGCAACATATCAATAAAGTGTTGAAAATAGAGACGGTGATATTTTGAGGCAGAATGTCAGAATAGATGCGGTTTTGCGAGTGTGACTAACTGCTAAATCCCAAAGGCAAGTATACCTACCTTCACTTATTGTTCAAGTGATACTATTATGAATTCTATTCTGCAAGTACCCCTAACTTCACTTATTGTTCAAGTGATATTTTTAATTTTAAATCTTCTTATGCAAGTATTGTTTTCCCTATTCTCAGCTCAGAATAGAAAAATGTTTTACATATCGCTGAATTAAATAATTATGTTTATGCAAGTATTCTTCTGCTGCTATTCTATGTTCAGAATAGTCAAGTGATTTTACTTATCCAATTATCGGATTTACAAATGTTTTGGATTTTGAGAAAGTGATTTGGTTGCGAATATTCCTACCCAAGAATTGGGGGAATAAAATTATTTCGGGTATCGAGTATTATGACCCCATTTCAATAAAAGGTTTTAAGATTGGATCATAATTGCGTAAGTGACCGGGACTGACGGTCCAGCGGAGGGCTATTTCTAAGTGCCATATGAATATTATGACACCATTTTGCCACAGGCTAGTTATGCCTTTTTATTTGAGTACTCGTGTTTTTGGGGTCACGTTTCTAAGAATCATGACCTTGTGCTATCACACGGGCTGATCAGCATGTGATAGTACGTCCGTCGGAGAATGATCCTAATCTAAATTATCATATCATTTCTGATATTCATAGAATAAATGATTTATCAATTGATTCTGTTTTGGATTAAAAGTGAATTGTGGCTTTGATTCAATTTCTGATTTTGAGAATACTTAGTTTGTTGTTAAATATCAAAGGTGGTATTAGTATAGATGACTGATGTTGACTTCAGTATGGGTGTTGTGAGCATCAAAGTTCGTATTGATATTTAATTTGATATGACAGGAAAATAAGTATTGATTTCAAGAGTTCGGTTTGAGTAAAGTTTATGATTCATTCCATGATCATTGTTTCATGTTATTGTTGTTTACGATATTTCCGTAAACACTGTTTTACGAGTTTTATTCTCGTCAAGATTCAAAGTATTGCTGAAGCATTTCGCTCAAAAATATCAAAATGGTTTTGAATACAATTAAGGAATCAATTCTGGGATTCCTCAACTAAAATTTTATGATTCAGCAATTATGATTTTAAATGTTATGCTCTGATGCAGATGTCGGTTTTATATCAAAACGACCCTATATTTACTATAATGATCTTGCTGAGCATTTCTTCCGCTCATACTTGCCTGTTTTTAAATTTAACCTCCAGTGAGGATTAGCTCGTGTTGTTTAACTCCGTAATTCGAGGAAGCAAGAAGAAGTTTTTGGGAAGGTGGTTGGTCCAGGGTTTGCGGGCTAGTGTAAGTTTTATTGTATAAATTTGTTTATATTATATTATATTATAGTTGTGTTATTTTTGGGCCTAGTATACTTCTTTTCGAAGTTATACTAGGGGGTTTAGCCTTGAGTTTGGAAATTGTTGAAAAGAGTTTTAAAGAGAAAGTGAAAAATTATTTTGGATTTTGGGATTCTTGTTTCTAGAACTGTAACCTTAAAAGATCTTGGATTAGTTGGGGTCATTTATGATAAATATCTTCCGCTGGCATTTATTTATTAATTAAGCAGGTTAATTTGGATTGAAGTTTTATAGTGACGACCAAATCCTCTGACCCCAGATTTGGGGGCGTTACAGGTTGGTATCAGAGCTGAGGTTATAGTAAACTAGAAACGAGAATGTGTAGGAGTGTGTATAGCTATGTGAGGACGTTTGAGCTCATATCGAGTTCCTGTTAGACTACTGGATATAGTACCAACGAGTAAGCTAAGATTGACGTATTCGTTTGAGATGATTGTGCTGAGCTGGACAAAACTCCTGGCAGCTGTAAACACATAGTGTGGAATCTTCCGAGACTACGATTCGACGATGATGAAGATTATCGATATCTTTAGAACATGAAGAAGTGTCTAGAATCGGACGACGAGTCAACAGAAGAGCTCAAATAGAAGATAAGTATTAAGACTTTGGCAATACCTTCTGTTTCTATAATTTCTTTTGGTTTCTCTCAGAAAGGGATATCTGTTAGAGGATATATTCCCTGACACTCGTTTAATCATTTTGTTCCAGAATTTTGTTTTCTGGATTTCATTTTTCTTCAGAAAAATATCAACCTTGAAATCTTTTCAGTTTTAATCATTTGAGTTTGAATTTCTCTAATGCTCTTTTATTCTGACTGAGATGAACAACCCTAACTATTGGGGACACAAGGTATATCTGTCTGTGTGATAGGAGTTGGATGGGACGCCAGCACTTGTGTGTGTTGTGAATACATGAAGGTTAACAACCTTTAGTAGTGTCTTGATTTTGGACACGCAATACCAAGTTCATTTGATCATATTGATCTCTCAGTTATTCTTTCATTTCAACAACACTTTTCCACAAATTCAGATTTTGGTTCCGTTATGGTATCAAATTCTTTTCTTTTTGAAATTCCATGATTTTATCATTCCAAACAATCGAAGGTATGACAATCAAGTTAAGCTGAGTTATCCTGGTCAAGTCAAAGCAGGCTTATGTGATGGGATTACCACTAGCAACAGTGGACTGCGATGCGGTTATAATATTAGTGGCATATACCGAAGTCAATCTGTTCTTATATTTCTCTCTCTATCTTTCTTTCTTTTCTCCTCTCTATCTTTCTCTCTATTCTTCTTTCTCGCGATCGGTAAAATTGATTCTATTGAAGAATTGATTAAGAGGTGTGAATGGAACAGTGGTGCACAGTGAAGCTCCTGTAAAAGTTTTATTATACAAGGAATACAAGATTTGTTTGAGATTATGGAAAATTAAGGTTATTTAGAAATGAAAAGTTGGCTAGAAAATCCTTTAGTGCTTTCTTCGGCAGATTCCGAGTACGGAATCCTTATAAGGGGGGTAGATTGTAATATACCATATTTTCAGATATTATTTTTATAATTATTTGGAATTGTTTATGTGATTTTATGTGAATTTTGGTGAATTATCTGATAAGTGAAATTGATGTTTGGGTGTTTAGATGTGATATTATTTGAGTATTTAAATTTTTATATGTCCAGAATAAAATATAGATAATTGTGATATTTTTCTGGTAATTTTTGGACTGTTATATGATTTTATAATGATTTATGGATTTATTAATTATTTTCTAAATAATTAAAAAACTATTTTATAAAGCCGGGAATCGTCCAACCTCAACTGTTTTTGCGTTTTTACAACCCGAAACTCTTCCGAAAACTCCTTCCTAACCCAATCTGGTAATTCCAGACATTTTCCGTATTTTGACTTTTTCGATCCGGATTACGGTTTGACCTGTGCGCGGCCCGACGCAAGATTTTCGATACGATAGTTATTTCGGTAATCAACAAAACCCGTATTCTCGAGAGAAGGGATATTTTTACGTTATTTTCGTATATAGTGTTTTATAAAAAGCCCAGTTTTGATGATTATTCAATTCTGGTATTTAATTGTATCGTTTTTATAGTTACTTAGCGGCTAAGTAATCTATTTTCGGATCCGATATGTAAATGTAATTATCGAATTACTAAGTAAATAAAATAAAGATTTGTTGCAGTTGTCAGCTATGTGTTGTAGTCATTATGGATTGCATGTGTGTAGTATTTCATAGTGAGTGATTTTATTTATCACTATCGTATTTTGTGGATTAAATTGAATAATTATTAGTGATTTACCTGCAATTTTATTTTTATAAAATTAGAATGTAATTCAAAAATTATTTTGAGTGTTTATAATTTCAGTATGTATTTTTAGAGATTTTAGAAATTATGAAAAATTTATTTTATTGATTTATTATTGCTGTGTGATTTAATTAGTGTAATTAATGTTAAATTAGTTATTAAATTCAAAAAAGTTTCAAAAAATTTGCGAAATTCGTATTTTATTAAGTTTGGAATATTCTGAGAATTTTAAGATTATTATGAAAATTTTCGGATTAAATTCCCCCGCACATTTACCCGTTAATTTGTAAAATTCCAATGCAAGTTTTATAAAAAAAATGTTCAAAAATTTTGATTTTTTTTTATTAATTCCTACTTATTCCGAGAATTGTTCTAGTTGTTGGGGAAATTCCAGGTTATTTCTACTCGTAAAGTATTCGTTAAATTGATACATTCGGTGCGAAATCAGAATTTTTCGAAGTAATTAAATTAGATAAATACACTTGATTTTATCCCCTGTTCTTGTTATTCCAGCCGACTATTTTCTTCTTCCTCATCTTTGCAGTCTCTCTTTCTCCATTTCTGTCGTCCTCTCCTTCGATCGATCCCTCTCCTCTTTCCTTTCTTTTTCTTCGTTTTCTCTTCTTCCTTCCGCAGCGGTATATTACCCTGATGTGGATCTTTCGAGTTGATCAGGATAAGACGTTGGATAAAGAATGAGATGAAATGGTATTGGGTATCTGGCTTCTAGCAATCGCAGGAGCAACATATCAATAAAGTGTTGAAAATAGAGACGGTGATATTTTGAGGCAGAATGTCAGAATAGATGCAGTTTTGCGAGTGTGACTAACTGCTAAATCCCAAAGGCAAGTATACCTACCTTCACTTATTGTTCAAGTGATACTATTATGAATTCTATTCTGCAAGTACCCCTAACTTCACTTATTGTTCAAGTGATATTTATTTTAAATCTTCTTATGCAAGTATTGTTTTCCCTATTCTCAGCTCAGAATAGAAAAATGTTTTACATATCGCTGAATTAAATAATTCTGTTTATGCAAGTATTCTTCTGCTGTTATTCTATGTTCAGAATAGTCAAGTGATTTTACTAATCCAATTATCGGATTTACAAATGTTTTGGATTTTGAGAAAGTGATTTGGTTGCGAATATTCCTACCCAAGAATTGGGGGAATAAAATTATTTCGAGTATCGAGTATTATGACCCCATTTCAATAAAAGGTTTTAAGATTGGATCATAATTGCGTAAGTGACCGGGACGGACGGTCCAGCGGAGGGCTATTTCTAAGTGCCATATGAATATTATGACACTATTTTGCCACAGGCTAGTTATGCCTTTTTATTTGAGTACTCGTGTTTTTGGGGTCACGTTTCTAAGAATCATGACCTTGTGCTATCACACGGGCTGATCAGCATGTGATAGTACGTCCGTCGGAGAATGATCCTAATCTAAATTATCATATCATTTCTGATATTCATAGAATAAATGATTTATCAACTGATTCTGTTTTGGATTAAAAGTGAATTGTGGCTTTGATTCAATTTCTGATTTTGAGAATACTTAGTTTGTTGTTAAATATCAAGGGTGGTATTAATATAGATGACTGATGTTGACTTCAGTATGGGTGTTGTGAGCATCAAAGTTCGTATTGATATCTAATTTGAGATGACAGCAAAATAAGTATTGATTTCAAGAGTTCGGTTTGAGTAAAGTTTATGATTCATTCCATGATCATTGTTTCATGTTATTGTTGTTTACGATATTTCCGTAAACACTGTTTTACGAGTTTTATTCTCGTCAAGATTCAAAGTATTGCTGAAGCATTTCGCTCAAAAATATCAAAATGGTTTTGAATACAATTAAGGAATCAATTCTGGGATTCCTCAACTAAAATTTTATGATTCAGCAATTATGATTTTAAATGTTATGCTCTGATGCAGATGTCGGTTTTATATCAAAACGACCCTATATTTACTATAATGATCTTGCTGAGCATTTCTTCCGCTCATACTTGCCTGTTTTTAAATTTAACCTCCAGTGAGGATTAGCTCGTGCTGTTTAACTCCGTAATTCGAGAAAGCAAGAAGAAGCTTTTAGGAAGGTGGTTGGTCCAGGGTTTGCGGGCTAGTGTAAGTTTTATTGTATAAATTTGTTTATATTATATTATATTATAGTTGTGTTATTTTGGGCCTAGTATACTTCTTTTCGAAGTTATACTAGGGGGTTTAGCCATGAGTTTGGAAATTGTTGAAAAGAGTTTTAAAGAGAAAGTGAAAAATTATTTTGGATTTTGGGATTCTTGTTTCTAGAACTGTAACCTTAAAAGATCTTGGATTAGTTGGGGTCATTTATGATAAATATCTTCCGCTGGCATTTGTTTATTAATTAAGCAGGTTAATTTGGATTGAAGTTTTATAGTGACGACCAAATCCTCTGACCCCGGATTTAGGGGCGTTACAAAACATAAACTCGTCAAATTGACAATCTGCATATCTTACGGTAAATAAGTCTCTGGTTAGAGGCTCCAAATATCTAATTATAGATGTGGAATCAAAACCAACGTAAATACCTATTCTTCTTTGAACTCCCATCTTCGATCTTTGTGGTGGAGCAATCGGTACATATCAGCACTTCCGAAAATTTTTAAGTGAGAAATATTAGGAATTTGACCAAGTACCAGTTGTAGTGGAGAATATTGGTTGTAGGAAGTTGGTCTAATCCTAATAATATTAGCAGCATGAAGTATTACGTGACCCCAAATAGATGTAGGTAATTTTTCTTCTAACAATAGCGATCTTGCAATAAGTTGGAGTCTTTTGATAACGGGCTCAGCTAACCCATTTTGTGTTTGTACATGGGGAACTGGGTGTTCAACTGAGATTCCTACAGACATGCAATAGTCGACAAAAGTTGCCGATGTGAATTCGCCGGCATTATCTAAACGAATTGACTTGATGCAATGATCTGGGAATTCAGCTCGTAATTTGATTATTTGGGCAAGTAATATTACAAAAGCATCATTACAAGTTAAGAGATGACAAACATGAGACCATCTAGTTGAGGCATCGATTAATACCATGAAGTACCTAAATGGGCCAGATGATGGGTATATAGGTCCACATATGTCGCCTTGGATCCTTTCTAGAAAAGTTGGGCTTTCAAGCTGAACTTTAATAGGGGATGGTCGAGTAATCAGTTTTTCAAAAAAACATGTTGAACATGGAAGGTCATTGTTGGAAAGAACTTTAAAATCTTTAAGAGGATGACCGGTATAATTCTCTATAATATGACGCATAATAGAGACGTCGGGATGACCTAATATTTCATGCCAAGGTATAAAAGATTTTGGATCTATGAGTTTGGAAGCAATGACATTTTGTGACTCAATAGTTCTAATTTTCATCTTATATAATCCTGAGGAAAGTGAGTGAAACTTTTCTAAGATTTTCTTGTTGCTAAGTAGCGGAAGTATTAAGAAGATATTCTTTATCAGCCTCAGAGGTAGTTTCGATGTGAAAATTATTGAGTCGGATATCTTTAAAACTAAGAAGATTTCTAGTAGACTTACTGGAATATAATGCATTTGGAATGTGTATGTGGGTACCATTAGGTAGGACGAAACTAGCTTTTCCAAAACCTTCGATTATATTAGATACGCCGGAAATCATTCGGACTTGAGCTTCAGTTTTGGTTATTTGGGTAAAATATTTTCGGTTCTGTAGAATCGTATGAGTTGTACCACAATCAGCAATGCATATATCTTCAGAATTCATTCTGTATATAATTAAGAAACATAATTTATTTGATAAGAACATAACACACTACATAGTTCAAACAAAATAAAGCACACAATACATACTACTATAGTAATTATATGAAAGTAATCTTCAACCTCCCATATGGGAGTTTCGCTAGGTTCATTCGGACCATTAATGCTTATTCCTCCAGTTGTGATTCTCGGAAAATCATCTATGTTATTGTTGGCGAAATTTGTTTCTACCATTTTCTCTTTTGATTTTTGAGAAGATTGGTACATCTTAACAAGATGATCTGGGGCATGACAATTACGTGTCCAGTGCCCATCCATGCCGCACCTATAGCAAACATTTTCAGTTTTTCCTCCTCGTGGTGGCTTTCTTTTACTCTGTGATTCAGATGGCCACTTCCGGTGACCAGAGTTGTTATATGGACGAAAATGCCCATCTGGGGCATGACAATTACGTGTCCAGTGCCCATCCATGCCGCACCTATAGCAAATATTTTCAGTTTTTCCTCCTCGTGGTGCCTTTCTTTTACGATGTGATTCAGATTGTCACTTCCGGTTACCAGAGTTATTATATGGACGAAAATGCCCGTGGCTCCGACCTCGTCAACGGTACCGCCCTTGGCCCCGTCCACCTCTATACCCTTTTTCCACGTATATTCTGTTGGAATGACATGTTATTTACTTCAGGTAATGGGGCAGATCCTGCTGGACAGGATTAAAGATTCTTAATCACCAATTCATAATTATGTTCAGCAACGAGGAGAGTTGATAGAAGATCCCCGAACTTAGTAAATTTGCGCTCCATGTACATCTCTGCTAAGTTGATATTGTTGGGGTGAAAAATTGATAGTGTTTTATTGATTTTTCTTTTTTCCGTAACTTTCTCACCACACATAATAAGCCTAGAACTTATTTTGAACAAAGCAGAGGTATATGCTCGGACACTCTTAAAATCCTGAAATCTTAAATTAGCCCAATCATTTTCAGCTGCAGGTAGATAAACAAGTTTCTGGTGATCGAACCTATCCTTTAGATTTTCCCATAAAATAAAGGGATTCTCGACTTCTAAGTACTCAGATTTTAAATCTTCATGCATGCCTTTATTGTACTCAGATTCTTTAGTCATAGATTTATTTTATGCCTTTATTGTATCGCTTAATTTCTTTGAACTCAAATGCAACTTTACATCTTGTACCCATGATAAATAATTATCGCCAGAAATGTCCAAGGCAACGAACAACAAGCTTGTAATATTTGTCATACTAAATCTGAATTAACACGAAAATTATTAAATTTTAATTCATCAATGTAAATATTACATAAAATCCTAGTTAATCGGGTGCGTTAACAAGTACGCAATAATCAACGTATATATCATTATTATCATTAATATTATAAACAGATCTATATATAAAATGACAAATGGATTTTCACCCGCCATACGGACGTCTGTGTATGCAAGTTATCTCCGACTAATAATAAATTAAAGTGGACAATCCTGCATAAGTTAGTTAAAGGCAAAAATTTATTATTCGATAGTTATGCAAATTATAAATTAAAGTTCCCACTATACTTGAGTATTACCCATAATTAAATGGTACCGTAAAATAATAGGTGGTGCTCCGGCCATATATATTTAAATTATTAGTAGAGGGTATAACCACGTCTACTTCGGTCATATATATATTTAAATTATATGCAGAGGGTGTAACCACGTCTACTCATATATATGTACATTTAAATTAAAACTATACCTTCTCAGTTTCGGCAAGGCTTCGTACTGATAACGTGTTGTAATATACTAGCTTTAATAATATTAGAAGGGGTTACTAAATCTAAGAGGGAAAGACTGATAATCGTAGTGAGATAGAGAGCATATATTAGGATGCTTCGTGCAAATTTTACATTCACCAAGGCCATGTATTTATAGCCAAGATGAAGAACAAAAACAATCAATGCATTAACAAAATTTCTACTCCTAAAGCTTAGCCCTACTATTACAATATTTGACCACATGGCAAATCAATTCACAACAAGTTCCCTTTTTTAAAAGGGAAAAATATTTTTTTCATAAAGAACGTATTCTTACAGTTTTTCTTATTTTTTTTAATAATAGCAAAATAAGGGCTTTTCATTTCGATAATGACTTTTCTCATAAATCATTTTCATGTGTTTGGCTAAAAATAATGGAAAATATTTTTATTTGATATAGCCAAACACAGGAAAATAATTTATTTTACATGAAAAATTCCAAAAAGATGTTATTTTCTGCGAAATAAATTAAGGCTCTGTTTGGGATTGCTGTTAAAAATTGTTGTGCTGCTAGAAAACGTGCTGCTGAAAAAAATGCTGTTGTAAAAATCAGATGATTGTTTGGTAATTTTTTTGGTATAAAATTTTTATAAATCCAGTATTTGGATAAGCAAAAACACTGAACTATTTTGAACTTAGAATAACAGAGAGTACTTGCATGATAAACATTTAACTCAGCGATATGTAAAATATTTATCTATTCTGAACTGAGAATAGGAAAGCAATACTTGCTTAATCATAAGCAGTTGGATATGAAAAAATATTGAACTATTCTGGAATTAGAATAGCGTAGAAAACTTGCCTTTGGTTTAAGCAGTTAGTCATACTCGCAATGACACATCTATTCTGGCATTCTGTCTCAAGACATCACCGTCTTTATTCTACTTATCCTTTGACCTGCTGCTCATGCAGTGCTACGAACCCAATATTTCATACTATTCAACTCTACTTTTCATCCATTTCGTCTATTCCTGGTTGTCTCGATCGACTTGTATCTATATAGTCAATATATCGGTTAGAAAGTGAAGTGGAACAGGAATTTGGTCTCAAAGTGAGAATCGGCCGGAAAATAAAAGGGAGGAGAGGAGAGAATCACCGGGAGAGGAAGGAGAGAAAGGCCGAGAGAGGTTCTACAGAGAATCGGGACCAGTAAGAAGAGAAAAAGAAAAACGGGCTGGGTACCAACAGAACACCTCTTATAAACAGGTATCTAATGCTGGGTACCAACGGATCAACCCCAAGCTTCTTTGAGATGCCAACTACATGGATGCAGGGGAAACCTGCTATGACATGAAAACAAGATTAGCCTTAAGCGATCCTAGCTTATTATCATATCTACACTAAAGAACCTACTTTAAATGCACCACATGTGATCAAGCAAAAGAAAAATGCATTACATCACCTATTTTGTCACTGACTGTTCTAAATCAAGGGATTTTACAAATTTTACTATTGTATAGTGCTACTAACTGAAAATAAAATTCAATAAAGAGAATTTACATGGAAGCATGATGTTTTATACTTCTGTATACCTATAAGGCTATTATAACTAATACAAGAACCAAGCACAACTAATCCATCTCCATGCATAAGAAACCTTAGAAAGAATTGGTCACGACAGTTCAACACTTCCCTTTTCACCATGCTACAGGGAGCTCCATGTGCGCTTTTCTCTTGCTCAGTGAAGTCATATTGGTTGTTTCGTTTCTAGGCACCTGAAACAAATACATTTTCTACGTGCCTAGTCGAATATCTTGTAGCATTGATGAACATTGACATGTACTTGATCATAGCGTCATTTACATGAGCAAATCTATGCTTTAGCAAGCTTATGACTTATTTTCTTATTTGATTCAATTAAGATTATTCGCCACACTAAGGAATTTTAGGCTACCCCAAGCAAAATAAGCAAAATATAGCGAAAGCAATTATGTAGATTAGAAGCATGGGTTCTCAAAATTAACGCTTTTTCTTGGAGTAGGCTTAAGGTCTCATACGGCTTAACCATTGCCACACCTCACTTTTGAGTGTAATATACGGGATATGTTGGTTACACACAAGGAAAAATATCTAAAATTAAGGATTCAAGAACAGAAAAAGCATAGATCCATACTAAGATAACATGGAAGGGACAAAAATTTGAAAGGTCTCAAAAGGGACTAGAAATAATGCCACATGCTATTAAAAAGAGGCCGGGAGACAAATTGGAAAAAAGAAACTATTCTTGCTTTACGAAACAATGAATCTTTAGCAAAGAAAAGCTCAAGTAAAAAACAGACAATTTTTCAGCTTTTGACAAATGGAAAAACTAAAAAAAACTCTTACTAGATGTACCATCAATCACTGTGACACTGACTACTGATCAACTTATCCTCCATACATTTGCCTTAAGGTCTCAATTGCTGGATCAAAATTGGAGCGCAGAGGAACAACTGATACAACTCTTTCATGTTGTGCATTTGCATTTTTAGGTTTTGACAGCGTCACTCTCAACATCTCGCCCTCTAGAATCTTCCCTGCAGTAAGAGCTACATAAAAACATCACCATGGATCAGAAACGATGAGAAGTGTTTCGACAATCTGTACGTCACACATACACCAAAAGCGCTTAAAAGCTACATAGTCATATTTACAATATTATCTATCCCTTTACGTTAATTATGCAATGACAATTTATGCATTTGCATTACTTATTTTTCATGGTATTGATGTTAGTTATAGATTAAAACTCAAACTCTTCTCCCGTTTCTTTCAAAAAGTACTAGTAATCGAACCAAAATATATACTAGAAATGTTACACCATAAAAATCCCAAAAAGTACAATTTATCATCCGCGCAGAGCAGAAAAAATCTCTGTATGAAACTAATGTAACTACAATATAAATGTGAACACACGCACAGGAAAAGAATGCACAAAATGGCACAATTTTGACAAAGATAACCCAAAATGCCCCAATCAAAAAAAGAAAGAGGCTCAACTTTTTACATCAAGTACGCATTTTTAATTAATTCGAAAAGTTGCACATTCTTAGTAAGTGAGATAAGTGCATCTTTATAACACGTATATGCAAGATAAACATTTGAAAGCACGATGTAAAAAAAAGAAGATGATCCTCATTCTGAAAATTACGCAACCAAACAGAAGTAAAAGGGGGGATTTTACAAACCCGAAAAGGGATGCAACTTGGCAAAATGAAAGAAGTCATCAGCAGAGCAACCAAACAGAACTCTAGCTGCTCTATCAAACATAACCACCACAAACACCTCTGTATCAGAAGCTAAAGACATCTGTATCAAAAATCAAGAAAATCACACAAAACCATTTTCATATCAAGGCAAAATCCAAACCTACTTGCATATATAAATGAAGCCCAGATAGAAAATACTTACAAGGACACGAAAGAGGCGTTTAGGAGGCGAAGGAGAAGAAGGGTTGTTGAAATGACAGTGATTGCAAACAGGAGAAGAGGAGGGGTTGTTGATATTATTATTGTTGTTATCTGGGGGTAGAGATTTTTGACAGAGAGAACAAACAGAGTAGTAATAATTGGAGTGATCTATTGCCACCACTGTGCAATTTAGTGTTCTTGAATCCCCTGTTTCCATGGCGCTACCCTGCCTTGTCTAGGGTTTTTTATTTAGGCGCGCTTGCTGTTTCAAATGTATACCAATTCTGTTGTTAAAGAGGAGCTTGTCGACAAAGTCAAGCGGTCTTGGTTGATTACTGGGTTCGGTTTTGCTTGAGCGGCGTTTCAAGTGATTATTCCAAAAAAAAAAAATGAAAATAATAATTTATTTAATGAAATTATTCTGGTTGCTGTGTTCCCGAATCTAGGATAGAAAAGAAAAAAATAGAAAATAATCAATTTTCCTTTCTCTTCTAATCTTTCCAAAAGTGGGAAGAAGATTTTGGAGACAAAAATAAAGAAAACTTCTTCCCAAATCTGCAGCTTTCTTTTCCTTTCTTTCATATAAGTTGTTCGGGAACAAGTTAAATGTATTCTTTACATTTCTTTTCTTTTCCCTCCAAAAAAAGTTTCTGGAACACAGCGTTAATGTTAGCTTGATAATGAAAAATAATTGGGTATTTGGGGAAGGGAAAACCTTAAAATATAGAGTGACCAAAAACTTAGATTTGTTGTAAATAACGTGTTGTAAATCTTGAATTACTTGATTATGAAAATCTTGAATTGCTTGATTATAAATAACTTAATAATTGCACGTATAGAGAAAATAAAAGTTGAAAAAAGAATTGTATTTCAATATAATTGAGTATATCTGATTTCAATAACTGAAAGTTCTATTTATAGAGAGGTTGGTTGATAAGTCTTACTAAACAAGTTATCTAAATCTTTTTTTATAAGTATAGTAATTCTTTACGAGTAAGTATAGTAATTCTTTACGGGTAAGTATAGTAAAAGCATCTCCAATGATGTTAGTTATAATTGTTTGGCTATATTGGACCTATAGGATAATATATAAAATTTATTGAACATGTAAGACATTGTACTTCGATAGTATTAGCTATATTGGTTAGCTATATTTTAAAAATAGTACTCCCTCCGTCCCACTGGATTCTTTACGTTAATTTTCGGCACGCTTTTCAATGCTCGTTTAAAGTATAGTTTCATAATTTTTTTTTTATAATTTTTTTTCTGAATAAAAGTTTTATGTTTAAACTTTTATTCAAAAAAAAAAAATTTGAAAAAACATTATGAAACTATACTTTATATAAGTCTTGAAATGTGTGCCGAATAGTAACGTAAACATCCCACTGGGACGGAGGGAGTATGTTATTAAAATTTTATGTTTTTATAAATAAAATATATTACTTCAATATGGTAATAAATGATTTTTTTTTTATTACAGGTCTGTAGTTGTTCGACAAATATAGCTAACATCAAGAAGTTGGATATATTTATAAGAGTAAATTGCAGTTTGCATCCCTTTGGTTTAGACAATTGGCACTTTGGTACCACTTCTTTCACTAATTACAGTTTGCATCCAAGACTTAAATTGGCGCTGCAAAACGCACCCTTCCAGTGCACCGTCAAATATGACCGTTAGTGAGAAATATGATAAGGCCTAAATGGTCTTAAATTTTGTAACTCTTTCTAACGGTACTGTTTTTTCCCCATGTATATAATAACCTTCCCCCCCTTGTAAATATGTATGTATATGACATTTTTGTGCTAAAACCATTCAGAAAAATGGCTGAGAGGTGTGTTTGTGGAGCATGGATTTATGCTAAAACGGCTTGGACAATTATCAATGCTGGTCGACGTTTTATGTCATGTACTCGATGTAGTTATTTCAGATGGTTGGATGGTCCATTGCGTGAGCGAGCAAGAATAATCATTCCCGGTCTTTTGCGTAGGATTAACCATCTTGAAAGCATACAAAAAGAAGCTGAAATTCAGAGGGTTGATGTTTGTTTGGATGAAGGTGAAGTATGTAAGAATCTGGGCTACAAAGTGTTTGATGAAAAGCCAAGTAGCAAGTTACCACTTACTTTGTTGATTGTGACATGGATTGCAATACTACTGTATTGGATTTGCAAGACAGAAGCTATAGAGAAGATGTAGTAATTTAGTTTCCTTTTATTAATGTAGAAGAGACATGTGTTTACTTGATCTTGATTGTAAGAAACATGGTTTTATTGATATTTAGTTAATTTACTTAACTTGGTTGTTTTGTTGATCCTTTTGTTGTTTTAACCAATATGATATTGATGTAGTTGGTTTAGTAGTTAGGAAATTTAAGTGCTGAATTGAATTTGAATTGATGAGATGCTATAAATGCAAACCAAACTATGAAATGAAAAATGACAAACAGATGAGATAGCATAAATGTTCAAACTTCATCAAATACAAGATATCACAAAAGTGAGAACAAACTCACATCCCATACATTCACAGCCATTGTTCAACAAAAATCTCATCACGAGTGACCACAAAAGATGTGAACTGAATCCCAAGGTTTAGCACATAATAAAAGCTTAAGTCTAGTAGATATTGAAGAACACAAGTCTAGTACAAATTCATCAAACATTAAGGTTCCTTTTCCTTTTTCCCAAGGCTTTTTTCTTCTTTACCAGTGCAGCCTGCAACTGTCTCAGTGTTACTTGTGCTGGTGGTTTGAAGGGCTTCACAACTCCTCCATGCTTCACAGTGTTGGTCTTCTTAGCATTGTCATGAGACTTCTTTAATGAAGATACTTGAGCACACATGTCATTTTGTGATTTTTGCAATTTTTCCAATTTCTCCTTGAAGGTTGGTTGCAATTATGCATCTGCATCTTTCTTCTTCTTTTTAATGTCCACAATCTGCACATTCATTCTCAACATTTACAGGGTGAAACTGAAACTTTAAAAATAGACATAAATTTAGAGGTTCATACCATAGAAGTGCATGATCTCATGTTATGGCCTTCTTCTAAGCAATAAGAACACTTCGGAGTTTTAGGTTGCCAGTTAACTCCCCCTTCACCTTGTGCTTCTTCAGCTTGCTAGAGAACAAAATTTACTGCTACTTAGATTAGTTCCTAAAAAAATACATAAATACCATGAATTAAATCATACCTTTCTTGGACAACTCCTCACATTGTGCTCCCATTGGCCACAGTGTGAGCACCTTAGAGTAGTTTCTTGTCTCTTCAGCATTGTGGGATTATTTGCTCTAGTAGGGACAACATCATTTCTCTCAACTCTGGCTTTTTTAGGCCTTCCTGGAGGTGTTCTCTTTAATGGAAGCAAGGGCTCCTCTTGCTCAGTTTGTTCCCAATAAGCCTCTCCACTTATTGGCTCCAAGATATGACTGTAAACCTGCAGGTAAGTTTCCTTGCTATAGCACTGGTGAATGAAATCTAGTGGATCCATTTTCTGGAAAAAAAATGCAGGACACGGCATGGAAGCATGGTATTCCAGTCAACTGCCATTTTCTACAAGCACATGTTCTATGCTTCAAGTCTACAACAACCTCATGTCCACCTGCTAACATGGTGACATGGTACTTGTCTCCACCATTCCACACAGGAGTAGCTTTACCAGCTAGTTTAATTGCCCTAAAAATTAACATAATTATTTGCACATGTACTAAACAACTGTTATAGTAAGAGTAATTTTCTGAAACTGGTATAACTTACTGATTTATTTTCTTCATGCTCTTGGTACAAAATCGAGTATTTTTCTTCTCCATTTTTGATTTCCTCTTCTGTATCCTCTGCATTCAAGTCTTGTGTATATTCTTGAACATAGTGACAATGCCATTGTCTCTGTATTTTTTATGGCATTGTTGAAACTTTCAAAGTTATTATTCACCAAGACATCTGACTTGCACACTTTCCTAAAACCAGCCCTAGACCACGGGGACTTGGGTTTGGCTATCAACCAGTCATAACAAGTCTTGCTCAGCCGTCATATATTAAAAAAGTGCTAAATGGTAAATATGATATGAAACTGTTAAGTGCTAAATATAAAATGTTAGTACTTGAATTACCTTTTTTATGGATTTCATGTTCATGTTAAAGAAGTAGTCTGTTGTTGATCTTGTTGCCTGCCACATTGTCTTACTAATGCCAAATCCATTACTTATACTCTTCATATTGTTGTATAAGTGCATGACACAGAATCTATGTTCAGATTCTGGAAAATGACTTTCAAGTGCATTAATAAGTCCCTACAAGTGAACACATACAAGAAAGTTATAAAACACTTAACATAAACAAACTACACAAAAAGTGCATTAACAGTTACCTTTTGTCTATCGGAGATAAATGTGTAAGTTCCAGTATTTTGAATCATCAAGTCTTTGTTCAACTTCCCCAAGAACCAATACCAACTTGAGGTATATTCTGCTTCCACTTGTGCCCAGGCAATAAGGTACATCCCTTCATTGCATCTTTGGCCTTTCTCAGAGCTCTGTATACCATGATCTCTGATACATGACATTGTAAGTCATTCACCACCTTTGCATGGAAAGCATATGTTGGCCAGGTAGGGTTCATCTTTATCTCATGTTCATATGCTCTGGCAATCCATGTAGAATTCAGTTGTTTTTGAACCCATATAGGGTTACAAGTGTGTAGCTTGTACAAGGTCCTTATCTGAATATTACTTAATCTTTGTTGTTTAATTCCATAACATTTCCACTGACACCCTTCTACACAAATCCACTTTATTTTATCAACTAGGTTCTTATTCAGTCTAATCCCTCTTTGCTGTGTAATTGCAAGTTTTCTAACAGCCTCCTTAAATACCTTCCCACTGCTGAATAACATACCCAATTCAAACTGAGGATCCTCCATATCAGTGTTTTCATTAAATTCTGGGTATTTTATCTCTTCCTCATCACAGGAAGAGATGGTCATTCTATCTCCATTGTTATCATATGAACTCTCTGAAGAGTCACTATCATAATTACCATCTTCTCCTTCAAATTCAGCACCCTCACCTTCAGTCAATACACCTTTACCTTCTTGCTTACTACCATCATCAGGATCCATCACCTTTTGCTTGGTTTCTAATGAATTGTTCCCATCCCCTGTAGTTGGATGCATCTGTTCCTCACCCTCTGCTTCATTCTCAATATTAGATGATTGACCTTATGGAAACTGATCCTCACCTTGTGGCTTGTTATCATCAATTTTATTTTTACCCTTATCTGTGGCATTTTCTTTTCCAAGTTTTTCCTTCTTTGCATGATCTTTATCCTCTTGTTTCCCACTTTTTGCCTTTTTTCCCTTTTTTAGGTTTTTCCTTCCCGCTCTTTTTGTTGTCATCATCAATGTCATTATCACCATCAAGTATGACAGGTGTATCTTCTGTGTTCTTGAACAATCCCCTCAACATAGAATATCTACCTCTCCATCTACTCCTGTAAGGTGGATTGGGAGGTGGCACTCTCTTCACTCTCTTCTTAGGTTTAGGATATTGACCATCACTGGAGTCCATGTTGGAGCTGTCACCAAGGAAGCTTACTTTATCCTCTCCTGATTTTTCTGATTCTTTTATAGCCTCTACCATCAACTCATTCAAATATCCTTCTACTTCAACTCTAATGTCTTCTATCCTCTTAATTCTTTCATCTATAACCAATTGTGTGAAGGAGAAATCCATATTTTCATCATTCGAATCAGGACAATTTGAGGTTGCATACATGGTTATCATTTTGTAACCGGACTCAACCCAGTCAATTTTTATATCCAAATCGCTTTGAGTCTCAAGAGGAAATAAATTATCAGCACACACATCCAGTTCATTCGACAAAAACCAAAAATTCATTATTCTGGTACTAGCTAGATCCTATTTCTCCATACATAGCTTCCATTTCAGTCAATTTCAGTTTTTGAACAAAATACGCAATCTTCCCACCAAAATACAAAGTAAAGTCTTTGTTGAATTTTTCATCAAAATGCAGTTTAATCGTAAAGTAAGGACTAATTTATGCAAAATACATAAGCCACATGCAAATATAAATTGAACATACTTTAACAAGAAAAAAACATGCAAAATCCTGTTAAAACACATCAATACATCACTTTAACATATATCATACTGCATGTAACAACATATATTAATCCGCAACTACGTTAATATGCAAGGTTATTATAAAAACGATACAAAGAAAATTACCCTTATATGTCGGATACTCTTTGCCATCAGAAAGACCAAAATCGACCACAACACCCCCGTCTTTACTGGATTCAACTTCATTCTTCGATTTCTCGGGAGTTTTATCGGATTCAAATTCATTCTTCGATTTCTCGGGACTTATTACATGATCAGCATCGAATACAACTCTCAATCGACCTCTCATGGCTCTAGATTAATGGGATTTTGTGTTTGTAATTTGGGAATTAGGGTTCTCAAACATTACATACATGTAATAGAGGTTTGTTTTGGGGAGACAATGTAATCGACGCTTACTTTTAACATTCATATGCCAATTAAAATATAAATTGTATTATGAAAAGACTGAAATGCCCCTGACGTTAGACATATATATAACAGTCAACTTTAACTGAATGGGTCAAAAGGGTGTGATTTGCAGCGCCAGTTTAAGTCCTGGGTGCAAACTGCAATTAGTGAAAGAAGTGGTATCAAAGTACAAATTGTCTAAAACAAAGGGATGCAAACTGCAATTTACTCTATTTATAAATAAGGGGAATGTACCATTGGAGATGAATTTTTTTACATAATCTCTATATTTTTTATTTATATTATGTATTAATGATTTTTAGCTAAGTTTCTATGTGGTTGGAGATGCTTTAAGTCTTCCTTAAAAAGTTTTACAATTTTTCCTTACTAAGTTTATTCTTCTAAGAAGCTCTGCAAGTATTCCTCAATAAATTTTGAGAGATTTCCTCGATAAGTTTTATAAGTCTTTTGGATTAAGTTTTGACAATCATTATTACTCCCTCTGTTTTTTATCATATGACGTTTGACTTTTTGGCACACATGTTTAGGAGGTTTGACCATATAGCTAAAATAATTTTTTTCAAAAAATTATTTTTGTGAATAAAAATTTTGATCTCATATTTTTATTCAATTTTTTTAAAAAAAAAAATCATAATTCTAACTATGTGGTCAACCCTCCTAAATATGTACCCTCCTAAATATGTGTGCCAAAAAGTAAAACGTCATATGTTAAAAAAAAATATATTATAAACAAGATTTACATTTTACAATCATGACTAGGGAAAAGTGATAACCCTTTATTTTTCCAAAATTACTGTAGGACCGAACAATGGCTAAATAGTAAATACTAGTCCCAACTCCCCAGTCACAGTGTACTCCTGCTCCTGGCCAACATTCTTAACTTCAGTCTTAAATACAAAAACCATCACGGAATTAATAATTAATTAGTAAAACAATCTTCTATAATTTACTCATTTGTTACTCAAATGTTTGTACAACATGATGTTCACAATATGACATATACATGCAACACCGGTTCCGGTTGCAGAACTGGCTACATCATCAGTGTTGAAGAACCATACATTTATACAAGAGGCACAAAAATACAATATACAAGCAGACCAGACTCCAGAATCCAGATATTGAAGAAGATGAAAACCCACTAAACCACTCTTAGAAAAAAATACAAAATTATCTAAATACTAGATTGAAGCCATCTGAGGAGTTTTGTTTGTATTTTGCTGAACAAGCTGTATTTGAAGTCTACTTTAGGGACAACATTAGTAGAGTGCAAATTATTTGTGTTAGTGAATGGATCTCTGAAAATTCCCAAATAGGAAATTAGGGGATCTGCTCGAGACTTGTCGATAACAAGCCTTATGCCATGTGTTTCTGCTTTGGGGAACAATAAAAGCCTTTGATATCCTACTGTAGTGCCTTTAGCCACTTTCTGCCACTCTCCTTTCTTATTTAGAATATCAAGATGGAATTTGATTATACGTTGCCCCATTTGGATTGGCTCTTGCACAAGCAAGACGTTGAATGTCACCAACTCTGGGAAATCTAGATACAACACCCAACTTGACTGATCCTTACGAGGAGCCCAATAGCTATAAATTCCCTCTTTGAGGACATTGTAAGATTCAAATCGAGAATCATTTAAACCTCCCCGTGTGCTGCTGACAGAGAGTTTAGCATTTTTAGCTAAATTGTGGGAAAATATAAAGCTCCGGAGTTTGGTAAATTCGCCTAGGACCTCTATATCTTTGTCTGATATAAGACCTGATGAATTAGGAGGTATGTTGAGCAACAAAAGACAGTTTCTGCCAACTGACTTATAGAATAAGTCAAGAAGATTCAACGCAGATTTTGGAACTTCATCTGTATGCCAAAACCAACCCGGCCTAATGGAGACATCACACTCGGCAGGTACCCAGTCATGGCCATAGGGGTCTCCTTGTTGAGAATACCTGGTTTTTCAATTTTACAAAGAGCAAATGATTACTGAGGTGTACATATTTCTTAGTTCAATGTAGAAAAAATAACAGGTAATTATTATGGGCATCACACGTAAAACAATTAAAGTAAATTTGCATTTTTCTAAAGAATCAACAGATCAGTTGTAGATGCAGTGTTGTGTACAATTAGTATATAGGAATAACTCTTTGAGAATCTGCCGTCTTGGGAATGGATATTTTAGAAGGAAATTTAATAATTCCATAACTCAGCAAACATATAGATACAAAGAATTTACTGGTTATTTAGCGGAACTGGTAAGGACAAAAAAAAGAGTTTGATCCACATATGCTTGTAAAATAAATTTGTTCTATGTAATCATCACAATAATATCTTGAATGCATACATAGTAATTGCATTACTCAACTGATGCGGGAAAACTATGAATTGTGATAAGTTGCCCTATTGGCTTAGGCTTATTCCATCAGATGATGTTATCAAACACAATAACCTTTTCAAAACAAATAGAATCACCATTTAACTAATTTGATCTTACTAGGCCTGCTAAGTAGGCAAGAACACTTCGAATAACAAGGACATATATTTAGGTCAATGGGAAGTTCATATCATCACATGAGAAAGCCTAACAATTTAAAGCCGTTGTCATCTAGTTGCATAGTTCTGTCAAATCCATGAAGAGCTGCATTCAAATTGCTGTTGAACTGGTGCTAGATAATAAAACACACGGGCTCAGCTTTAATATATGACCTCGTGTAAACATCCAAATGACACATTTTTTTCACTAGAATCAATTATGAAGATTTTGGCACTATATTCTATAGGAATATATATTTATCGAAGCTAAAAAAACTCACAGAATTCAATGTAAACTGATAAAGATATGTGCATTGAGAAAGGACTTACTGAGTGTCAGTGCCACCTATAGTTGCATCACTACGATTAAACAGGGACCAGCATGTATTGCTAGCATAACCAGCTTCATCTCCAACCCATCTTGTGTCCGGACCAGCATCAGAGAAAATGACCGCGCCAGGCTGCAGTTGATGAATGAGACTAAACCAATCATCGAAAAAATATTCCATATCCTTTTCATCCTCACCTTTGGCACCATCCAACCATACCTCCTTCACCTCACCATATCTAATATATTTCCAAACAAATAACAACTTATAACTCAATCATAAGTAACAAGTAAAGATTTCAACGTAATTAAACAAGCTCAAAAATCAATAAAAACCGAAATTCTACCTTGTAAGTAGCTCAGTCATTTGTCCCATATAGTACTCATTGTATTCCACTGTCTTCCCATAGACCCTTTCGTGCCGATCCCATGGAGAAAGATAAAGACCTAACTGAATCCCAGCCTTAGCAGCAGCCTCAGCCAATTCACCCACAACATCACCACTCCCATTTCTCCAAGAACTTGACTTTACTGAATAATCAGTAAAATCAGAAGGCCACAAGCAAAACCCATCATGATGTTTAGCTGTTAAAATAACTCTTGAAAACCCATTTTCTTTAGCTACATTGACCCATTGGGTCACATTAAGATCCATGGGTGCAAATACAGATGGGTCAGCATGACCTGAGCCCCATTCAGTGTTGGTAAAAGTGTTTGGCCCAAAGTGGAGAAAAAGGGCCATTTCTGAGAGCTGCCATGAGAGTTGAGGTGAAGTTGGGAGGGGTAAAATTGGAATTGGGGGTGGTATTGGGAATGATGATGAAGAAACTGTGAAATTGAAAATTGAGATGAGGAAGATGCAATTGAAGGTGAATCTTGAAAAGGGTAGTTGGAAAGTTGAGATTTTGATTGTTAGAAGATGGTGATCTTGGTTTGAGTTCTTGATTTTGTGCAGTTTCATTTTGGGAGTTGAATTGTGTTAGTTGTAGTTGTAGTTATTAGTTCTTGGTTTAAGAATGGACGCAGAGACTGTATTTAGCTTACAAGCAAAATGATGCAGGGACTGTATTGAGCTTAATTGTTTAGCTTACAAACAAATCAAGAACATAATCTGCTAGATGCAGTAAAAATTTGATCATAAACCCTGTAAGTATCAAATAGCCAGTAAAATTATTTAATTTGACTAACTAATCAGTGTAGATGACTCTTTCCCATGTATCAAGCGTTATAGATTTTGGAAATCGGAACTATTCAGTTGAGGTACCGATTTACGATTTATCGGACGATTTTTAAAAAATCGGATGATTAATCGGCGATTTATCGGAAATCGGTCAAATCGGACAAATATTTTTGACCAATTTTTGAGCGATTTATCGGCGATTTTTAAAAAATCGGCTGATTTTTATAACAAAGCATGTATTCCCTATATATACTATGTGAACCCGAGATAAATTGTGTAATAATAAATTTTTCTCCCTGAAATTGAGTGTGATCAATAGGATCCAACTAAGCAATCTTTGCTGGCATTCTATATATACTTAAAATTCTTCTCGTTGAAAAACGATTTATTAAATACTATTCCCTCCGTCCTTTTAATTTGTTATCAAAAAATTGGACACGAAAATTAAGAAATATGTATAAAGTAGCGAAAAGGATAAATAAAAGTGGGTGAAGTGGCGGGACCCATTTTTAATATATAAAATAAAAATAGTGGGGTAAAAATAGTGTGAAAAGAAAGAAAAATTGGAGAAATAAGAGGACCCATTAACTATTTTTGGTAAGTTTTGAAATGTAAAGAAATGAATGGGACATCTAAAAAAGGAAAGTGTAAAAAAATTAAAAAGACAGAGGGAGTATAAAATATCAATAATAATTTTAATTATTAAAAAAAGTTAATATGCATATGTTAGAAAAAATAACATGCACTATTATGTAAATTGCAACAAAAAAATTATATATAAATATTTTTTGTTACAATTTAATACAATAATTTTTAAATAATTATATTATATAATTAAAAACAAACAAAGAGTAAAAAAAATTATACAATTTTATTATTCTTTGTATTTAAGAATTAAGCCTATTTTCCGCTCATTTTTAACTATATTGTGATGTGGTAAGTATATCATATTGCTAAATGAAAACGTATGTTTGTAATTAGAATAAAATTACAAATGAAATTATAACCAAAAATTAAAAAACTTAAAGGAAAAGGGAAAGAAAAAGATCATATCAGAATCTTTAGTTCTAGCTAAATATATACTTTCTTTTTATTTTTTTGATAAATTTTTATGTATTAAATGTAATACTTCCTTTGGTCTATGAAAATATAGTAAAAAATATATTTTTTTTCAAATTTCTTTTTTTTGAATTAAAATTTAATATATAAATTTTTATTCAGAAAAAAAATCAGAAATAATAATTTTTAATTTATTTTCAAAGCCCCTAAAAATAAGTCAAACTACATAAATAATGGATTAGAGCGAGTACCAAATTTGTCAAAAGTGAAGAACATTATAGTAATTGTTGCAAATTTTTACTTTATTTAGCAATCATGATGATTTTTAAGGCACTGCCTCCATCTCATATTAGATATTAGGTGTCTTATTTTAATTATGATCAAATTTTTTATGTTTTGACCGTAAATTATTCTTTATTTATAATTAAATATAATTCAAAATTTATATTATCAGAAATTATATCTAATTTTCTTGTATTTTTTAATATTTTAAGATAACATATAAATTTATAGTTAAAAAGACATGTATGGAGGGAGTCATTTTACAGATATGAGCCTTTCATTTCCTCATTTCCTGTGCAAAACATATCATTTCTAGTTTTGAGAGATAAATTAAACATACATTATATAAGTATGTTATTTTAATACATAATAGTTTAACTTATATCTTGTATAAAATATGTTAAACCTGATTTTTTGAAAATTTTAACAAAAAAAATATCCATATTATATACAATATATGTATAAAATATTTATTCTCCTCTTTTTAATAAGTAAAACATAATTTAATATAATCATTCATATTCCATCTTATGTATATTATTATATTTTATACCTAATACATCTAACCCTATTTTTTGTAAGTATAACATATAAATAATTTAACTATACACATATATTTCATGCATTTACAAAATATAATATTTTAATTTATACATATTCTTCTTTTTTATACATAGTACATTTAATTTGATATAATCATGCATATTCAATAGCAATATTTTAACACATTGTATTTTATATCCAATATATTTAACTAGCTTAAATTTTTTGAAAATTATAACAAGTAATTAATTTAATTATTCATATTCTATTTCATGTACAAACATAACATATTAATACATTTATGTACTCAAATTTTTATATATAATGCACACACTAAAACTTTATATACTCGTTTATATTCTAGGTATATATACATATATATGACATATTTTTACTTATAATTTCATATATCTCTTTAGTATACAAATTTAAAATATATATCCTATCAGTCATCATTCATAAATCGGGGACGCATCATGAACCATGGGAGCTTCCTCATTTGTTATTCATCAAAGTTGGTAAACATCTCCTATCAAGTTTTTTTTAATACACAATTTTTTGTCTATCTTTTTTGTTAAAAATACATAATTTTATTATAATGTACTAAAAAATAGTGTACTAATATGCTCTTTTTTAATGTATATGTTGGATGTCTACAATATAATTTTTATATTTAAAAAAAATGTATAACACATAGTTACAATATTAACATATTTTTTATTTGTTCTTAGTCTTTTAGTTTCTTAGGGTTTTTTTGCCCTAGTGGAAAGATACCATTATTTTAATATATTATTTAACAAATCAATAAAATTTTATAGTTTAATCATTATTTACTTTATGGCTAATAAAATTTATCTTTTAGTTATATATTTAAATTATTTTAATTAATAAATTTAATTGTAATATAATCTGGATTGTTGATCTTTTTTTAGAGGAAAGTATTTGTTTAGTCATGGATGGAAAGAGGAATCTAACGTAGGTCTTATAATTAATTTGTTTTCCAAATATTCTAATATTTCTTTTGCTAAACTATTTAATACATCTATAAGTTGTTATCAATATTTACATTTATATTGTTTTTGCAGGATGTATATTTTGATCTCAATTCCAATAAATTAGTGAATATTGGTGTAACATCCGGTAATTTTTAAAATTAGATTAATAATAAAATATTAGGAAAAAAGGAATTAAAATTAGAAAAGGACTGAGATTTAAAATTTGATTAGACTTATGACCTAAAACTTGGATAACTTACGGGCTAAGAAATATGAAATATGGTTTTGTATCATTATACATACATCCTATTCATTTTTCTCATCTTTATCTTTACGCTCCATGTGCATCTGTGCTAAGTTAAGGGCTATATGCACATCCTGAAGTCTCTTTACGCTCCATGTGCATCTGTGTTAAGTTAAGGGCTATATGCACATCCTGAAGTCTTATATTAACCCAGTCATTTTCTGCTGCATATAGATAAACTAGTTTCTGGTGAGCGAACCTATCCTTTAGATTTTTACATAAAATAAAGGGATCTTCGAATTCTAATCACTCAAAATTTAAATCTTCATGCATTTGCTATTGCTATCAGAGAAAAATTATAGAAGTAAAATTTTCTTTAGATGTGAATTTATTTTATGCCTTTATTATCTCGCTTAATTTCTTTGAACCCAAGTGCAAACAAAGGAATTAAATGCACTGCACCATTTCCTTTACATGCTCAACTTTACTATTCTTTTACATGCCTAACGGAATTATAATTTGACAATGATAGTAAATTGAGATGACTAAATGCAATGCAGAAAATAATGTGTAGAAAAGTAAATAGAACACATAAGAATTTTAGTCAGGTTCGACCCCTAAACCCCTATAGTATACGTCCCGGTCCCTTACCAACTTGGTAAGAGAATATATTATTGATCAATGAAATTTACAACTACAAGATACAACAATATATCTCCCTTTATCCCAGCTGCTGATAATGGCTTGCTGAAACCCTGTTTAAGAACCTGCTCTCTAAGTACTATACTACCCCGTAGTACAAACTCCTCTAGCAAGTACCACTAAACCCTTGTTTCCCTTAGCCAACTTATCCAGCAACTAATCAATACATTTTGAACAATACAAATCAAATGATAAAGTGATTACAACTCAAACTATAGACTCTCTTAAATAAAATACGTGTATATAATTAATAGCTCGAGAGTATTTTCGAAACAATAAAGTTCAGGAGTTGTGAGTGTTCTTACTTGCAATTCGTCAGTCATAAAAACTGCAAGAAACCTCATATATAAACACACATTAACGTTTAAAACAACCTCAACAAATTACAACGGCTAGAATCCAATTCTACCGTTTAAAATCGTTGGGATGGTTTCCAACGTTCATGTATACGTTGGATAAAAGAGAAACAAAGATGTTCAACGATCAGAAAACATATCTTCTATATAGTAGAGTATAAAACGTTTTAACATATAGAAGAAGATAGAGTTTGATAGAAAAATAAACTCCTATAATTTAGGAAATCAATTTGAATAAGTTAAAACGAATTATACTTGAGCTCTATATATATGATGCACGTATATTTATTAGGGAAGTCCTTACAACTGATATATAAGAAGTTCCTGTAATATCTCCATGAAATTCGACTTCCTTGTTGAATCTGGACCGTGCAACTTAGCTTGCTGTTATTCTGAAAATTTTGATCATAGCTTGCTGAAATAGATCACTGTCTTATGACAACTTGCTGTCATGATACTTAAACAACAATGGCATTAAGCTGTTATATCCTGCAAACATTCTCAAATAACAACATGATGGCTTGTTGTGTTGTGATCATCAAAACTAAGGAGTTACAATCTCCCTTTTTTTGATGATTACACACATTTATGAGAATTATAGAACTCCCCCTAAATCTATGCATATCTCAAAATTTTATAACCTGTTTCTGTAATTAAAAAAAATATAAATGGCACACATGCATATCCAAACATAACTAACAAAACAACATATATCACCAAGTCTTAAAAATCAACAGTTAAAGCAAAAACAATCAGTAGCAAGCCTTAACAACCATCATAAACAAAGTAGTAAACACATACATAAGCTAACAGAATCCAAATCAACACAGAAACCAAGTCATAAATAAGTCTTTTAAAACCAAACAAAAATAAGTCTTTTAAAACCAAACAGAAATCTCCAAAATTTCTCCCCCTTAAAGCATAAAAAAGATTCAGGTTGAGGGCTGCTCAGAAGTATTGACAGCATCATCCTTTGGAGAGAAATAAGCATCTTGTTGATCTTCATTTTCCATATCTCCAGCAGCATTAACCAAGTCATCCAGTCCAGTCTCCAAATCTGCATTTGATTGAGAAGCAGAGGGTTTTGCAGTAGACATGAAGTTAAGCATAATGTCTTTCAAACCCTTAATCTCAGTCTTAAGCTGGTTTACTTGTTCTGTAGTAGCAGCCACATGACCAAAAAGCAGAGTATTATCATCTTGAATACCCTTAAGCATCTGGATAATTTCAGACTCAGAGTGGCTAGAAGGAGCAGCAACAACAGGGGTTTTAGTAGGTAGAGTGGGAATGATCCTGACCAACTCACCATTTTCAATATGCAAGTTTGACATTGCTATGGTTTTAGCATCCAACACCTCCTTTACAAACAACTTAGCAGCGGACTTAAGATCAATCTTAAATGAGTCAAAAATCTTGGATAATAACAAACCATAAGGCAACCCTATTTTCTTCTGATTCACAGCAGCTAGCATATTCTTGAGAATCAAATGAGACAAGTCAAAAGCCCTACCAGCTAGAATCATGCCAACCACTGTCACATCCTGACAACTAAAAGTGAAATTATTTCCACCTCTAGGACACACATTAGCACGACAGATTTTAAACAAAAAATGAGCCATTGGAGTAACTAAGGTAGTCGATGGGAGGTTGGGGGTTATCTTCCACATTGTTGTCAGATCCTAAAAGACACTTAAACTGATCCATAATAGAAAAATCAGTAACACAACATAACCCTTTCCAGTAAAAACCTCAATTTCAGTGGAATTCTCAAACTTAATTAACGAACTAAGAAAAGGAAGGTTCAATCGAATACACTTATCACGAACTGTAGACACACAATTACCAAACTTATCCTCATGCAAATTGGCATAAAATTCATGAACTAAATCAGGATAATAAACTTTCGGTAATTCAAGCACGAAATTGTCCATACCAATAGTCTGAAACAAAGCTAAAGCACCGGATTGTTGAAGAAGCTTACCGTTAACCGGAATACCAGGAAGAATGGGACGAGAATCCAATGCATTTTCGGTGAACCTTTGTTCCAAATCAGGCGAATCAAATGATAGAGTGAGCTTGAGCTTCTTTGAATCGGGGGTTTGAGACACTTTATCGGCACTTTCGGTTCCCAAATCGACCACAGTGTTATCTTGTTTAGAGACAGAGCGATTGGCGAGGAGGCCTGATTTCCTTGTTGCTCGAACCATGATGAGAGCGAATTGCGATAATCTTGGAGAGATGACAGTAAGTAGTGAAAGTAACTGAAATGGTGGTGAAAATAGAAGTGAAACCCTAACCCGTGTTTGATAGCCTTTTTAGGGGAGAGTTTATGATAAAATTTTAAAATAATATAAAGTTATCCTAAAATCTAACACTTATCAATATAACAATTCATGTATATCCATTTAATGAGTATCACATAAAAAATAATCCAAAAAAAATAAAAACATAACAACATTACAACAAGCAATAATATTCAGATAATTATATGTCTCAATTAATAAATCAAATTAAACACAAATTATGACATTTTATAAACAATCATAGTAAGCTAACATGAAAAATTATGGTAAGCCAACATTACCAAACTTCCAATGATAGTTAGCCATTATACACTGCACATGCCAAGTTCCCTTCGAATGGTAGAAAATCTTGTTTCGCCAAGGGGTTTTGTAAAGATATCTGCCAATTGATATTCAGTAGGTATAAAAACTAATTCAGTCTTACCTTTGGCAGCATTATCTCTCAAGAAATGGTGACGAACATCAATATGCTTTGTTCTTGAGTGATTCACCGGATTTTTTGATATGTAGATGGTGCTAGTATTGTCACAATAGATTGGAACTTTGACACACTTGATTCCAAAATCTCATAGAGTCTGAATCATCCACAAAATTTGAGAGCAACAGCTACCAGCTGCCAAATACTCACCTTCTGTTGTGGATAATGCAACTGAAATTTGTTTCTTACTTTGCCAAGATATGAGACTTTGTCCTAAGTATGTACACACACCACTTGTGCTCTTTCTATCAGTTTGACAACCTGCATAATCTGCATCACTATACCCCACAAGATCAAATGTGTTTGTAATAGGATAAAATAACCCAAGATTAATAGTCCCACTTAAATATCGAAATATTCTTTTAACTGCATTTAAGTGTGATTCCTTAGGTTTAGCTTGAAAACGAGCACAAACACATACACTATACATGATATCAGGCCGAGAAGCAGTAAGATATAAAAGACTACCAATCATGCCTCTATACTTCTTGATATCAACATCTTTACCTTTCTCATCCGATGTCAGCTTGTTGTTTTGGTTTATTGGAGTAGATTTTGGCTTGACATTGTCAAAACCAAACCTGGTCAGCAAATTCTTGACATATTTTGATTGATGCACATAAATTTCATCTTTAGATTGCTTGATTTGGAGCCCCAAGAAATAATTGAGCTCACCCATCATGCTCATGTCAAATTCACTACGCATACACTTAGAAAACCACTCACACATAGAATCATTAGTGGATCCAAAAATTATATCGTCTACATATATCTGGATATCAAAATATCATTACCATTTTGCCTAGTAAATAAAGTAGGATCGATTTTACCTCGAATGAAGCCATTTTTGATCAAAAACTTACTAAGCCTCTTGTACCAAGCCCTTGGTGCTTGCTTTAAGCCATATAATGCCTTCTTGAGCTTGTAAATATAGTCCGAATGTTGTTCATGTTCAAAGCCAGGGAGTTGTTTGACATAAACTTCCTCTTCCAGAAATCCATTAAGAAAAGCACTTTTAACGTCCATTTGATGTAACTTGATCTTCTTGTAGCATGCATAAGCAAGAAGCATCCTAATTGATTCCAATCTAGCTACTGGAGTATAAGTTTGATCAAAATCAATGCCTTCTTGTTGATTGTACCCTTGTGCCACGAGCCTTGCTTTATTTCGAGTAACAGTACAAAATTCATCCACTTTATTCTTGAAAATCCATTTTGTACCAATGACTGAAGCATTCTTTGGTGGCTTGACAAGTTCCCAAACATCAGATCGTTCGAATTGATTGAGTTCTTCTTGCATAGCCGTGATCCAATTTTCATCTTCAAGTGCTTCTTTGACATTCTTGGGTTTCTCTTGAGCTAGAAATGCAGCATAAGCACAAAAATTTGCAGTGTCTTTTCTTGTCTTGAGTCCATCAGAAATATCATCAATAACCTGTTTTGAAGGGTGATCCTTCATTGTCCGTGTAGCTTTTGGCAATGAATGCTTTGAGATATCTTCATGTGAGATCTTCCTTATCTTAGATGGAGGAGCTAAGTCTTCTCCATCATAGATTGATATTTTATCCTTTACTCTATTTCCTCTAGGACCATCAAGAATCATCTTTGCCATCTTTACAATTGCATCATCAACTGGAGTAGAAGGTTCTGCTTACTGATTTCCAGAGGCAGTTTCAATTTCTGCTTGCTGTTTTCCAGAATTAGTCTCTGTTTCAGCTTGTTGTTTTGGAGTAGTCTTCTCTATTTCAGCTTGATGTTGTCCAGCTTCACCTGCATCATCTTCCTCGTCTCTTGGAAGATCATTGTTAGGTTCTTGAAAAGTAACATCTATAGATTCCTCAACAATATGCTTAGACAAATTATAAACTCTATAGGTTTTACTATTCATAGAATAACCAATAAAAATAGCTTCATAAGATTTAGTATCAAATTTACCATCATTACCAATTGTCTTGAGCATAAAACACTTTGAGCCAAAGATTCTGAAGTAACTGATGTTGGGCTTCTTTTTCTTGAGCAATTCATATGGAGTCTTGTCCAAAGTAGGCCTTATCAAGACTCTGTTCAGAACATAGCATGCTGTGTTGACTGCTTCTGCCCAAAAACTTCTAGGTAGCTTGCTTTCTTGCAACAATGTCCTTGTTGTCTCTTGAAATGACCTATTCTTGCGTTCCACCACACCATTTTGTTGTGGAGTCCTTGGAGCCGAGAATTCATGTGATAATCCTATTTCTTCACAATAAGTAACAAAGTCTTTTTGGAATTCACCACCTCGATCACTCCTTATACCTACAAGCTTTGTATTGAGCTTACTCTCAAGTAATTTAATTAGTTTCTCAAACTCATTAAAAGCAGCATCTTTAGTTCTAAGAAACAATACCCATGTAAAACGAGAATAATCATCAACAATTACAAAACTATATTGCTTACCTCCTATACTTTTATAAGCTTCTGGACCAAATAAGTCTAAATGCAAAAGTTCTAAGGGTTTAGAAGTAGATACCATCTTCTATGCTTTGTGAGTACTTCTAATTTGCTTGCCTAATTGGCATGCCGAACACAACTCAGTCTTGACATACTTGATTTTGGGTAAACCTCTGACTAGCTTTTTCTTTGAAAGTTGATTAAGTAAGTATATGTGAGCACGACACAATCTTTTATGCCAAACATAAGGATCTGTGTCTATTACAGCAAGACATCAAGTTGTTTTCTGCAACTCAAAGTCCAAAATATATATATTTCCTTCCCTTCTGGCAACTAGGGGGACTTTTTTAGTACCAATAGTAATAATACACTTCTCAATACCAAAATCAACCTTATGACCATCATCATATAACTGACTTATACTAAGCAGATTATATTTTAGGCCTTTAACATATTGAACTTTATCAATTGAAATGTGTTTATTACCTATTTTACCTTTTCCAAGGATTTGAAGAGTTTTGCTATCACCAATAGTCACTCTTCCACCCTTTTTCATCTGAAGACTCAAGAATTGTGCTTTGTCTCCACTCATATGTCTAGTACATCCGCTATCCAAGATCCATTGAGTTGATTTGACTCGAGCGGCAAGATATATCTACAAAATAAATAAAACAACTCAACCTTTTGGTACCCAAAGTTTGTTGGGTCCGACATGGTTAGCAGATAAAACATATAAAACATGTAAATCAGATTTCTTTATCCATTTTTGGATAAATCTAGGTGATTTAACTCTGCCAGCCTGATGATAGTAAGTTGTCTGTGTTCTGCCATTCTGACCATAGTAAGCTGTTTTCTGTTTGTCTCCTCCATCGTATAATTTCTGTACATTCTGAACTCTGTAATATTTTTCCAGATGCCCTTTCTTTCCACATTTGTTGCATATCTTCCAAGGCATAGCATAATCATAGGGTATGCCATGTTTTCCTTCATATCTTAGAGCTTTGTCCTTCTTGTTGACATTCATTCCAATTCCTTCTCTGACCAATGGAATATTTGTGTTGTTCATCATTGATTTGAGATTCTCTTCTCCTTGAACAAAAGATCCCATGCCCCTTTTCAGATCCTCAACTTCTTTTGTGAGCAGATCAATCTTTTCAACCTGCTGACTTATGATTTCAGCTTGCTGAGATGGTTCTTCTGCTTGATTTGTAGGTTCTGCATTGATTGATTCTCTGAGTTTGAACAGCTCCAAACATTCATCCCTTACTTCAATCTCCTTCTTTAGCTCTGTGATCTCCATTAATCGAGTCTTGTTTCTTTTGAGGAGAATTTTGTTGAAGTTTTCCACATGACTGACTTTAGCTTGAAGATCCTTGATTTCAGCCTCTTTGTCAGCTTGTGTAGGTACCTTCTTGTCAATCCAAGTATCCACTTTGCTCATCAAATCTTGAACCATAGTCTTGAGATAATTATTCTTCTCTTTTAACTTGCTATTTTCAGCTTTAAGGGAATAATATTCTCCCATAGATACATCCTCACATTCCTGCATGGTTAGTGGTTCCAAAACAATATATTTAGAAGATAAATTATATTTACAAGAGTTTACCTCACTCTGATCTTCTTCTGAATCACTTTCTAGGTAGCCACTTTTTGAATTTCCTCGAACAGAATCATCATCAAGTCCAACTAGGGAAAGATTAACCATTTCTCCACTTGAATCATCACTGGAAACTGAGTCATCATCACTCCAAGTCATTAGAGCTTTAGCTTTATTCTTATCCTTGAAGACAGTTTGTTGTTTTGACTTCAATTTGTAGCAAACCCGCTTATAATGGTCTGGCTTTCCACATTCAAAGCATGTCTGATCTTTAGAATCCTTGTTGACCTTTTTGTTGTTGGAAAATCTGCCTTTGTCTCTTTTCAGCTTGTTCTTCTTCTCGATCATCTTTCTGATCTTCCTGGATATTAAAGCTAGTTCTTCATCTGATTCATCTTCAGATTTCAATAAGCTGTCATTAGTGTGAAGAGCTAACTGCTTCATTTGAGCAAATGGAGCTTGCATAGAACTTGATTGGCTTTCCTTGATTTTGCTTTCAAATTGTTCGAATTCTGCAAAAACAACCAATTGATCCATAATATCTATAGTTGGAGAGGATTCCAAAGCGATTACCTTTGGTTCATAGATAAATGGCACAACACTAAGTATCTTCATGTTAATTTTCTCTTGAGGGATATGTATGCCAAGTTGCTTTAAGGCATTCAGATTTGTCTGGAATCTAGCTTGACTTTGTCGAATCGTTTTTCCATCTCGAAGCTTGAAATTTCCAAACTCATTCATTAGTTTGCTCAATTTCACCTTCTTTAAGCTCTTGGATCCTTCGTGATACAATTCCAGAGTATCTCATATTTCTTTAACTGATTTGCATGAAGAGACTTTATCACATTCACCAGGATATAACTCATTCATGATAGAATTCATAGCCTTTCCATTGAAACTGTATTTGAGTAGTTCAACCTCCGTGAGATCATCAATGTCTTTCACTTTACCTTCTTTGTCCTTGAACTCAAATGGACCCTTCTGAACAACTTTCAATGCTAGTGGCTCCCTGGATAGATAGACTTCCATGCGGCCTTTCCACCAGTTGTAGTTTTTTGTACCAAGCAAAAGAGGTGCTCGGTAATACGAGGTTCATTCGGGATATTTGTCAGCCATTTCGATCGAATACTATTCCTGTTACAGAAAGATTAGTATACCAAAGCTCTGATACCAACTGAAAATACACCTAGAGGAGGGTGAATAGGTGATTATGGCTAACTAGGATTACTTTTAAATTTTACCCGATAATAGCTTACTGAGATTTTACCAACAGAACTATCATTTGACAATGATAGTAAGCCGAGATGACTAAATGCAATGCAGAAAATAATGTGCAAAAAAGTAAATAAAACACACAAGAATTTTAGCCAAGTTCGACCCCTAAGCCCCTATGGTCTACGTCCTCGTCCCTTACCAACTTGGCAAGAGAATATATTATTGATCAATGAAAGTTACAACTACAAGATACAACAATATATATCCCTTTATCCCAGCTGGTGATAATGGCTTGCTGAAACCCTGTTTAAGATCCTGCTCTCTAAGTACTATACTACCCCGTAGTACAAACTCCTCTAGCAAGTACCACTAAACCCTTGTTTCCCTTAGCCAACTTATCCAGCAACTAATCAATACAATTTGAACAATACAAATCAAATGATAAAGTGATTACAACTCAAACTATAGACTCTCTTATATAAAATACGTATATATAGTTAAGAGCACGAGAGTATTTTCGAAACAATAAAGTTCAGGAGTTGTGAGTGTTCTTACTTGCGATTCGTCAGTCATAAAAACTGCAAGAACCCTCATATATAAACACACATTAACGTTTAAAACAACATCAACAAATTACAACGGCTAGAATCCAATTCTACCGTTTAAAATCGTTGGGATGGTTTCCAACGTTCATTTATACGTTAGATAGAAGAGAAACAAAGATGTTCAACGATCATAAAACATATATTCTATATAGTAGATTATAAAACGTTTTAACAGGTAGAAGAAGATAGAGTTTGATAGAAAAACAAACTCCTATAATTTAGGAAATCAATTTGAATAAGTTAAAACGAATTATACTTGAGCTATATATATATGATATGAAGCACGTATATTTATTAGAGAAGTCCTTACAACTGATATATATAAGAAGTTCCTATAATATCTCCATAAAATTCGACTTCCTTGTTGAATCTGGATTGTGCATCTTAGCTTGCTGTTATTCTGAAAATTTTGATCATAACTTGCGGAAATAGATCACTGTCTGATGACAGCTGTCATGATATTTAAACAACAATGACATTAAGTTGTTATATCCTGCAAATATTCTCAAATAACAGCATGATGGCTTGCTGTGTTGTGATAATCAAAACTAAGGAGTTACACTTTACTATCTAGTATTATTGATTATAATGTTAATCTATTACAACAGCAACACAATAATCTTTAACTAAAATGATCTTGGAACTATACTTTTTACTAGAGTGAAACAGAGAGGCTCAACAACTATTTATACATTTAAAATTCACAAAAAAAGACAGAATTTTTAAAAGAGTTTATCAAGATATTAAAGACCGAGTATCAAGTGCCAGAAGAACCCTCAATGATATCTTTAGAAATTATTCAGCATGAATTTAAGCAGCGCCAACGGTAACATCCTTGATAATTTTGGTGTCGAAGATTTCAATCCAATAGCCATCAGGGTCCTTAATAAATGCTATTCCTTTCATTTTACCTGTAGATAGTGTACCTTACCTTATGACTTTTGCAATTACTTGAAACTTTGTTCTTATAATCCAATAACTGAAATCTATTTACAACATTATAAACATCTTTCATATATGATACAGGGAAATGAAAACCTAGACCATACAATGTTGATTCGAAAATGATTCAGATTCGGCACCTTAATACGTGATCAAGTTGTAATATCAATGGTACACAGATTATATTGCTTTGGGAGCTTTATAAGTGATAATGTGAACTTGGCAAAAACAAAGTGATAATGTGATTTTCAAGTTGTAACCTTGTGAATTGTGATTAAAACCATGCTGTGTAAATAATTAAATTTTAGACACAGTAGTTTACAAATATATAAAGCTCTTGATACACTGGAATCATACTAAATAAATTAATTTCAGACAATAATTTCATAAATAGATCAAGCTCTGGGTTCAACAAAAAATGCTACATTGTTCAGGCATAAAATATTACATTCATTGATTACCAACAACAATCGATAACAACGAATTAAGAAAGGATGGTAATAAATATAAAGTTTAAGAAAGTCATACAAGGAAAAGGCTAAAACCTAACACTAGCAAGGAATCCAATTTCATTACATCAACTGATTATCTCGGTCACGGGACAAAGTATTTATGTTTATTTTTTAGTACATCAGAAGGGGGATTACTCTGCAGGAATAAAGCCGAAAACCCATTGGACTAGTTTTGTTTTTAGACTCAACCCATCTCCTTACTCAATCAAGTGTAATTTTGTTTTCATACAAACGACCACTCCCCCGACCAATGATCCAACATAAGAAAAAAGAAAAAAATATGTATCACATATTTATTTCAAATTATGATTTCCAAGGTGTACATTTACAAATCTTGGCCCGGTTTCATGAAGCATTTGAGTCCTACATTAGCTTGAACAATTTCAAAAGTTCCAAACATTTCTCTCAATCTAAACAATCAACTATTCTAATGTTGTGTAAAGTTTAATTTCACACTATTAAGTGACACATTATAAATTAATTAGCATGATATATATATATATATACTAGCCTATAACCCGTGCGATACGGACTAATTATATATTTATAATTTTATTATTTTCTAAAAAAAACTTATAAAAGACGGTAATTATATATTATTGAGATTAATGAAGTTAATTATTTACATATTATTTTGTGTGTATTATATCGAATGATTCAAAATTTGGATAAACTTTAAAACAAAAAAACTCAAAATATTATAAATGCTATGACTATGGTTCGAGTTATGAAAATGGAAGAGAAGATAAATATGGGACAAATTTTTAGAAGATGTTAAGAATTTTTGTGTTAAGAACTCTATTGAAGTACCTAATATGGATGACATAATATCGATTCGTGGTTGTTCAAGGCGTGAAGGACAAATTGTTACATAATTTATAATTTCATCTGTTGAGATATTTTGTGGGGTTAGTTACTTACTTTCATTATTTATGTATCTTTTTTGCTTTAGTCAATTTATAACTTATCTATTTTGAGTCTTCCACATCTTCTGTTCAAAATTGTTTTTCAAGTGATTGATATAATATCCCGAGAGATGGAATACAGAGGGTAACACCGAGTTACTTACTTGCATTGCCTCTCTTACAAAACTTCTTTGACTACCACCTTTAATCCAAATTATGATTTGGTATTATTTTTTGTAATTTTATTTTCTAAATTTTTTCATGGTTTATTAATTATTTTTGTTATATTATAATTTGAATTATTAAAACTAATTTTGGAAGGTTTTTGTTTCCGGATAAGAAAGAAGTTGAGTGCGATTATAAATTAAGTTGGATAATAATTTATAGAGTTTGTAGTTATATTAGATACATGATTTAAATATTATTGAGATTAATGAAGTTAAAATATTTACGTATTATCTTGTATGTATTATATTATTGAATAATTCAAAATTTAGATAGTTAAAATCTTAAAATGCCCTCCTACTTTGGGTCGCTTCGCGCAGGTGCATAGACTATTGAAAAGTGGGAGTTTTGAATAATAATGGTGTATTTGGATGATTTGGTATTGTTTTTTATAATATTGTTTTTTGTTTTTTTCTTGATTTATTAATTATTTTTGTTATATTATAATTTGAATTATAAAAAAAATTGGAAGGTTTTTATTTCCCTATAAAAGAGATAAGAAAGAAGTTGGGTGAGATTAGAAATCAAGTTGGATAGTAATTTATAGAATTTGTAGTTATATCAGATACATGATTTAATTTTTTTAATAATTTATAAAAGATAATAATTATATATTATTGAGATTAATGAAGTTAAAATATTTACGTATTATCTTGTATGTATTATATTATTGAATGATTCAAAATTTAGACAGTTAAAATCTTAAAATGTCCTCCTACTTTGGGTTGTTTAGCGCAGGTGTAGAGACTATTGAAAAGTGGGAGTTTTGAATAGTAATGATGTACGTGGATGATTTGGTATTGTGTTTTAGAATATTGTTTTTTTTTGTTTTTTCTTGATTTATTAATTATTTTGTTATATTATAATTTGAATTATAAAAAAAATTGGAAGGTTTTTATTATCCTATAGATGAGATAAGAAAGAAGTTGGGTGCGATTAGAAATCAAGTTGGATAATAATTCATAGAATTTGTAGTTATATCAGATACATGATTTAACTTTTTTAACTAAATTATATTTGTTTAAACTTTATTTTGGAAGATGTTAACATACATTTTAGGAAGGTGATAACCAACTGACCAAACAAAACCATGTTTCACTTATAACAGTATAGTATAGATATAGGCTTTTAATCAAATAAAAACTCCCCTTCAAAAAAAAACCAAAAAACCCTTTATTTAACACTACCCACACACCCTATTTTCACTTCCCTCGACATTCTCCATTTCAAAACCACACCCCTGAACCTACCCACCCGCTATCATCGCCATCATCCCCACCACCGCCATCATCCCACCACCGCCATCAACCCGTCGATTTCCTTCAATTTTCCTCATGTAATTCCCTCTTAATCTTCTCTAAACTTTTTTTTGATGCCCTCTCTCTTCTATACTTGTAAATGTATGAGATTTGCATGATTTTATTGAAGTAATGATATTTGTGAAACATGTTTTGCAAGATAACTCGTTTTACAAGATATTTATTTGCAGAACATAGATGGACTCCGAGGACTCCAATAAAAAGGTGTACTCCATAGAACTTTACTCTCTCCATATATATATAATAGCCTATAACTCGTGCGATGCACGGGCTGATTATGATATTTGTAATTTTATTATTTTAATTATTTATAAAAAAAAATTATAAAAAAAAATAATTATATATTATTGCGATTAATGAACTTAAAATATTTATATATTATTTTGTATGTATTATATTATTGAAGGATTCAAAATTTAGATAATTAAAATCTTGAAAAGTCCTCCTACTACAGTCTACGGCCTATAGGTGGCTTGGGCTAGAGGAAGCTAGTGGGAGTCTTGAATGATGATTTTGTCTTATTTTTTAAAAACTATTTTTTAATTTTTTCTTGATTTATTAATTATTTTGTTATATTTTAATGTGAATTACTAAAATTTATTTTGGAAGTTATAAATAGGTAAGAAAGAAGTTGAGTGCGATTAGAAATTAAGTTGGATAATAATTCACAAAATTTGTAGTTATATTAAATCAATAATTCAATTTTTTTTAATAAATTATATTTTTTAAACTTTGTTTTTGAAGGTGTTAACGTACTTTTTAGGAAAGCGTTAACCAACTGACCAAGCGAATTTCTATTTCACTTATTATGGAAAACAACAATATATCAATATTATGAGGAAGATAATTCAGCTTGTAAAGAATACCCTAATTGATATAAGATGATGCAGACCTCAGAATTTGGACAATTATATGAATTCTGAGAGTCGTTGGCAATTTGAGGCAGCTAATTATAATTGATGTGTTAAGTTGTATGAACACAACAGGAACAATTTGTTTTCTGTTCTAAATATAAAATTGTTTTTTATTTTATGGGTGTCCTATTTTAAATATAATATATGTATCCTATTTTAAATATAGTATGAAATATAATTTAGGTGACCTATTTAAAAGATAATAGAATAATCAAGTAACAACAGCCAAAATTTCAATATTTCGTCTTCTTCGGTTTTTTTGAGTATTTTGGATAGTTGAATTCCGAAAATAAGGTATTTTGGTCATTATTCCTTTTTTTAAAATAAATATTCAATAATTATATATAATATAAATATTATATTGATATAATATTTGATTATATTATTAGCTATATAATTAATTTATAATGTTGATATCATACATTTGATTACCTTTTAAAATTATAGCATTAAAATATACGATTTTTAAGGTGTATATCTTGGTTTGTTTTATAGTTATTAATAATAATTTTGTGACGTCAACTTTATTTTAAGGTAATTTCCCTGTTAAAAATTATCACTTAAACACGTGAATTTTTAGAATATATTACATAATTACAAATAGCATAAATAATCCTTAATTTTGATATACTATTTTATTATATCAGACTTATCTTGTTCACTTAACCATAAACTCGGGGGATGATAGTAGAGTTGGCAATCAGTAAGTACTACGGGTTAATGTCTTGATGAGAAAGATTGGAGGTGAGGTGTTTGTTTTTTCTTGTGTATTGTCCTCCGTATGTTGTATCATAATTCTTTATATTTTTTATAATTTATTTAATAATTAAAATATGGGTTTGCTTATATAGGAAACTGTTAAGTATTTTTATTGGAAGGTGTTAACCAACCAACCAAATTATTCTATATTTTGCTTATAATAATATAGTATAGATAGTATGGATAGATAGATTAAAAATATTTTTAAATATTTTTTTCTTGATTTATTAATTATATTATTATATTATAATTTGAATTACTAAAATTAATTTTGAAAGTGTTTGGTTTCCTACAAAAGAGGTAATAAAGAAGTTGAGTGCAATTAGATATTAAGATAAAAATTCATAGAGTTTGTAGTTATATTAGATACTTGATTTATTTTTTTAATAAAATTATATTTGTTTAAGCTTTATCTTAGAAGGTGTTAGCATATTTTTTAGGAAGGTGTTAACCAACCGACCAAAGGAAACCATGTTTCGCTTATAATAGTATAATATAGATAACTTCATATGTCAACGGTCAATATTTAACATTAAACCTGCAACTCAAATCATAATCTATAAAAAAATAATGTTCACCTCAAAGCCTTTTTCCATAATCAGTGATAATAAGTAAAATTACACGATCAAGGTACTAATCTTATAAATCCAAAAAAGAACTACCATGGAACTTGCGTACTATATATATTATATAAGCATCATATCATATCACATTTTATATTTCAACTTATAGGAATAGAAGTACCGTCATTAGGTTTTTTCACAAATTCCACTCCAAGACTTTCAAATCTTTCACAGGCCTTGTATGTGTCATCAACAGTAATGCCTATGTGTCCTGAAAGCAAAGCAATATGAGACTGTAGTTTATAATCATGTATATCCAAGTATCAATCTTAAAACAGAATATCACACATAGGGAACTTCTACATCCAAAGAGGAAGAAAAAGAACGGGATTAAGATCATATAGGAGAAAGTTTAATAATGGATGTGGTATGTGGTATTTTGCGAGGATAATTAAGGTTATAAAAGCGGAACAACATCGTCCGCGAATTGTTTTGCTCTACTTGTATGTTAGTTGGGTTTTTTTTGGGGTGGGGGGGAGTCTCTAGTGTACATTGATGTGAGCACGGATTTATACAAAAATAAACCTTTTGAAAATATATACACCCTGGGATGGATTTTAAGATTCAGTTCATCATTCTCTTAAATCATATATGTATGCAGATATACATATTTAAGTAATCTTTTCAGAGTGGGTCATACCGAATCCTCGAGGATCAGAGTTCCCATTATGGTATTTGAAATCAGGATCGCTTTCTGTACCCCAATTACTGTGACAAGTTTGAGAATTAGTATGTGACACAGCCAGTAAGCTAAAAACGTAAATGAAATTTGATCTTACTGTGTGAGCTCAATTGTGGCCTTCTTGCTAAAGGTCCAAGCAGTGCGTTCAGCGGAATTTTCAGGAGCTGCAGCTGGATCCTAAGCCAGATAGATGAAAAATGCATTAATGCAAGTTATATATGCTTTCTAGTAGACAACTAGGAATGCATACTGGAAATGCCAAAGTAATGCACCAGTTGCAACCAAGTTTTACAAACCATACCAGATATAATCAACCACGAATTGATTTCTCATATTAAAAACAGACATTAGAGAGTAAGACAGTTCTAATGTGGAGCTCACTATCTTTACCTCATATCCAAGAAAATACAAGCTAAATTTACTATCTGGGAAATCCAACCTCTTGAGCAACCTGATAGAAAACAGAGCCAACGATAATAATAGCATGCCTAAAGAAATATATTAATAAATACAAATCACTCTGGTAGAATGTGTCTTTAACTGTGTAGTTGCACAAAAGTACATACTGTGTGTGGCAGTACTGATAGCAAATATCAAGTTGCAATGATTCGGTTTAGAGCTTGTTAGAATAGGAACTTAAGAAATCTAATTATGAACCACTGGATGATAAAAAAAAAAAAGAAAGAAAGAAAAACAGTTGGGAAACTGTTTGTCAGTTTTATTTGCTCAGAACTTGGAATTCATTTAAACTTCTGGATTTGGTACAAATGACACGTTTAAAAAAATCAAAAGAACTTAAATATGGATTTAATTCAATTCCAAGGCATGCAAATACATGCATAAATTTGAGAATTTGAAATGACAACTCAAACCATGTTTGAAATTCATCATTAAAAATTAAAAATGAAACTAATGTCCCCAAACACAATCTAAAGGAATTTATAAAACAAATAATCAAATATGATTCTCGATGCTAATTAATCATGTATGCTTGTATCTCAGTGATATTATTACTTTTAAGCAATCTGCATACCTTCTTCGCCACGTCTTGCCCAATAGGCAAATAATATTGTCAATACATCTTAAATTATATTGACTCTGAACCACAAATATTTAGTGCTGTACTTCGTCTTTAATTTGGATTTGATCAACAAAAATAAACAAGGGTACTTAGTTTATGTTTAATTTGTCAAAAAATTATTTGTTAACCAGTGCAAATTAGGAAAACATCAAGTTAACCCTGTTATGTACATTTGACAACACAGTCAACACACAAAGTATAACAGAACAGGTAAGTCGCTGTCGTCTTTGTGCTGTAGAAATGTACAATCGGCAAACCCGTTTTTTTAAGCATGAACTAAGTGATGGAAAACATTACTCTGCTCAATCAGATTTTGCATCTAATAAACATATGAAAGATCAAAATTACAACTAAGTTTATTTGAAAACTTAAAAAGAAGACTTACGACATGCCGAGCACGCGCGAATAGAAATCAAGGCTGACTTTTGGATCCTTGATCCGAAACATCTAAAATAAAATAGAAAGTTTACTTAGATGTAGGCTTGCTCATTATTCATAATATATCTGATAAAATAAGAATAATATGCACATTTGCGATGCTCCACATTTCTAAATATTACACTCTTTCATAAAAAAGAATCCATAAAACTCTACAAGGTGTTGCATAAATAAATAAAAAAAATCCTATAAACTTCCACAACTTCACTCCAACATTTCAGGTTAAACTGTGGACATGAACACAAAGAACACCAGCATTAGTAGCTTAATACTATGTGCAAGCAGTTAAAATATAGTAACAACCATTATAAGTTGGTAATAATCCAGAGATTGGCTCTCAATACCGAGTAATTAGAAGAATGTCTGCTGCACTTTACTTCCACAAGAACAATAAGATCCATCAACAATATTGTAAAATGAATCACACCGGTTCTTTAATATGATAATTAACAATAATTTTGAAGTTGGTAAGCAGCATAGCTAAAGAAACTTGACTCGGAAAAGAACAGGTTCTTCAATTCCACAACAGTCCCACGTGCTACCACACACACACACACGTACATAAACTGTAAAATTTTCCTACAATAGATTCTTCTTTAGAGGATTTTCTTGGACTTTCATTGTTCAAGAACATTGTATCAAAATTTAAAGGCACTGCAGAAGAATATCACCACATCTTCTAAGCATCAAGACTACCTTCTAAATTACTCACAAAATCAACCAACAAAATAAGTTTAGTATATCGGCTTTTAAATCTAAAACTCAACATAGGGGATTTTAAATAACCGCTCTCAAAATAGATGGTAATAGATAAAGACTGCGGTCAAATAATAGCCACAGAAGGTCCTACACACTCGGCATTGCCGTTATGGACATCTTAGTTATAAAAGTGTTGAGATTTTTTAAGTTCTGAAAACATAGTGGAAGGGCAACCAGAGCTCAAGAAACCCAGGCAAACTTTGCTCAAATCTTTGTGGTTCATCGCACGAGACACAAGTAGACAAGTGGGACACTATCATATTAATTAAAACTTTAGCGGCGCAAAAGGGATTTAAAGTCTCCCAGCTTGATGTAAAGGGTGCATTAATGAGGAAATAAATGTAAAGAGCGCATTAATGGGGGATTAAATAAGACAGTTAATGTAGATCAATCTCAGGGTTACATGAGGAATGCTGATAAGAAGCAAGTATACAAGTTTAAAAATAACTATACCGGATGAAGCAAGTTACTCGTGCATGGTACAATCGCATTTACTTTATTAAAGAAGGATTTACAACGTGTCCACATGACCGCACTCTGTTTCTCATAATTGATGGAGGTAACATACTTATTTTAGCTTATATGTTGGTGACTTAATAGTTACGGGAACAGTATTAAGGTTAAAGAGTTTAAGAAATGCTTAAAATATGAGTTTGACATGTCCATTCAGGAGAGATGCGTTATTTTATTTTCTTAGGGTAGAAGTAATTCAAAGTACAAAGGGAATATTTATTCCTCCAAGAAAGTATGCAAACATATACTTGAAAGGTCTAAAATAGGACAGTTTGAAACCCAATAGCCCCTGGATTATAAACTTGTTAAAGGAAGTATCAAGTGAGGTAAGGAAAAATGGTTAGTTGTTGAATGTACATGGCAGCTACATGCCCAGACCTTATGTATGTGATAAGCCTGGTTAGCAGATACATGCGGAGTCTGAAGATACATGGGGAGTCCTTCAGAATAGCAAATGCAGGCAGTGAATAGACTTTTCCATTACATTAAGGGAACCACAGATTTTGGAGTGTCGTACAGGAAAAATGGTAATGAAGAAGTTGTAGCTTTTTCATAGTGATTATGCAAGAGATTTGGATACTTGTTGAAGCACCTCTCTTGTTGAGTGGGGGAGCTGTGTCGTGGTCTTCCAAAAGGCGACCAGTGGCCACTTTGTCTACAACAGAAGCTGAGTCTGTTTCTGCTGCTGGTGGTGCTTGCCTAGTTGTGTTGATATGAAGAATTCTTAAAAGCATTGGTCTTAGACAAAAAGGAAAAACATTCTTTATTGCAACAACCTGACAGTAATTAAGCTTTCGACGAATCCTGAATTGCAGATATTATGACAAAAGCGACAAGAGTTGACACCTTTGAACGGCTGCGTTAAGTGTTGGGGCCATGTTAACTGTCTGAATCAAACTGAAAGCCTACAATTTATTTTAGGAGAGGCTATGCTGGAGGCTGGAGCTGCTATAAATAAGTTTAATTATTCTTTTGGTTAGGCAATATTATTAATTTATTAGTCAATTCTGTTTATTAGAATAAATCCCTGAAGTTATGGGTGGTGCAGCTAATTGGTTTTAGTTTACCCTTATCCTCACATTTCAGCTAGTGATAATTGTGGTTGGTTTAGTTTGTTTCATTATACGGTTATACAAGTCCTTGCCCTTGGTTTGCTTTTCAATCAAATAAATAAGCAGTTCTTTATATCTTCAGTATATACTTTCAACAACACACCCCGAAACAAAAAAATGCCCCTCCTACCCAACTTTCATAAATTTGCATAAAGGCCAATTGACAGACTGTTGTCCTCAATTTTACATACATAAAGCAGTTCCTTATATCCTTACTATACATTTTCAACAACACCGCTCGAAAGCCAAAAATGCCACTCCTATACCTACTTTCATCAATTTTGCGTAAATGCCAATTAACAGCCTGTTGTCCTCAAACATCCTATAACTATGATCCACAACATAAACAAACATCACTATAAACAATCATCTCTTTATACAAGCATTGTAAAAATACATATTCGACATATTAATGCTAGAAAACAAAATTAAATACTATCACCGAAAAAAATCAAGAAAGTTAAAATATAAACACAGTGACTTACGGTTTGCTGCATTATATATTCTTTAGTAGCTTCATCTGGAGTGACATGAAGACCCGGATTGTTAGATGGGTTTTCTTTTGGACCCGAAGCCATTGCTGATGTAATCAAGAACCGCCTAGACAAATTATAATAACCTACAAAAGAAACAAAAAAATTGTAAGAAAAAAAATAAATTTAAAATATGGGTTTTACAAGATTAATCAAAAAGTTTGAACCTTTGGATTGATTGTGGGGAATAAACAAGGGGTTTGGATTGAATCGGAATAGGGAAAAACGATTAAATATACAAGTTGTAAGTAAAGAAGCCATTTTTAAGATACAGAGGAAGCTCACCTTGATGATGCGATGGTGGTTGTTTTTTGTGGGGTGTATTTTAATTAGAGAAATGTGGATTGAATTCCGATTTTTTTAACTTTTATCATATATTTTCGGTTGCCCAAAAAAATCATAGACCTGGCTTTAATTACATATTAAAAATAATTAAATTAAATGAATAAATTCTTTATCTATTATACCTATTACTGGTTTAAGTTAAAATGTTTTTCATAGAAATCAAACCCATGACCTCATGAATTAAGAATAAAGTTTACGACCATTACGCCAACACAATCTTTGATACAATTCGGTAAAATCATTAACTAACTACATGTATTTTTAACATGATATTTTAAAACTATTTAACAAATTACACATATATCACTTTAACATCGACTAACCCTATCAATAAATGAAATTATATTCACATATAACCATGGTAATAGATAAGAGTTATAATTATTAAAATATATTTTTTCAAAAAAAATATGCATATTATACAAATGATAAAAATATGTATAATGATTAAAATTTATTTATACAAAAAATCATTTAGGTGAACAACGCTTTTTGAGCCGCTAGTTTACATCCTAATAACAAATTTAATATAAATTATAAATTTTTTAACACAAATACAAATTCTTTTGATCCCACGATTCAAACAAAATCGGAATAGGTGGGAATATAATAAATTTAAATGTGAATCTTCTCATAAATCATCAACATTTGATTTTTGTATTCACCATCCTCTTCATAATCACAGTGCTCTGAAAATAATTTAACATGATCAGAGATTAATATAAATAAATGAGAAATGGTGAGAGTGTGAAATATGGGTGGTCAAAGGAAAGATAAATGTACCTATGAGATGAATGAGGTGATTTGAAAGATTAAGGTGGAAAGAGTGTAGTCGGAGGGTGACAGAATAAGTAGGTAGGGGATCTTTGAAAATAAGTTATAGGAATACTATAAAGTATGAATATGGGTAAAAGCGATAAAATGTTCATTATAAATATTGTGACTAAGATTTAAAGTAGTTAGAAATGTGGGGTTTAGATTGGTTATCCTTTCTCATTCCCGGTTATAAGATATTTTATCCTGACTAAATGACTTCAATTGCAATGAAAGCACCGATATTGTTGTCTCTAAATTTTGTCAAAAATGTGTTTGTTAAGAAAATAAAAATATGGTTAACACGTTATCCTCCTAAACGAGTATACAAGATTTTCATGAAGATATTTTATTAAAATTTATAATCTCAACTTTTACGGTGAACTAGGCATAAAAATTACTTAATATGCAAATCTTACATGTGAGTAAACAATTAGACTTAATTTTACTTCTAATAAACAAATAAAAAATGTGCTGACATTATAAGTTTTCATATATTATATGGTGCGACTGAAATAAATAAATAAATACTTTAATTTATGTCATTTACACGATATGTATAAACTTAAAGGATGAGATGCAAACATAATCAACAACTCCTATATTGATATATAAATAATGAACTATAGGAATTAGAATGCACATCACCTTATGCTTTGTAAGATTTTCCAATTTTTATTACAATCTTCTATATATAAAATAAAGAAATGATAATACAATTATTATAATAAAAATCATTTGATGTTTTAGAAATTCAAAAGTGTAACATTTTGCTAAATCACTACTAGACTAAACACCTTAGACATCTTTAACCGATGTCTATGCAAAAAATATGTGATGTCTTCACGACTGATGTTAAAAATATTTTCTCATAGACATCGGTTTTTAACCGATATCTCTGTAACCTTACACAATGTTTCTCGAAAATTTCTGATGTCTAATTCACATTCTTGTTATCTAATTGAGTAATGTCAAGTTCAGAATTGCAATATTAGGACAATTAGGACTATTTAAAATAATAGCACACAAGCAATATTTATGAGCCAACATCGATTTAAAAGAAAAAAATTGATGTCTTCTACCTATTAGACATCGGTTGTTTCTGAAGAACTGATGTCAATTGTAAAAATAGACATCGATTATTTTCTAAGTAACCGATGTTAATATGATAAATAGATATCGGGTGTTTATTTTTGAATCGATGTTATTGCCATTTTTACATGTGCTAATATCCCTTGATTAACATCGAATATTTCGTTTTGATTAATGTCTTCGTGATTTTAAGACATTGCTTTAATATGTGTAAACTGATGTATATTTATGATTTTTAACATCGGTTCTAAAAAAATGTGATGTTTGTTTCTATTGTAATAAAATTGAGCATCCCTGTTTTTGCATGAATCAGAAAACTACCATAACTAAAAACTGTCTTAGCAATCAACCAACAATTTTTCATCCAATCAACAACCATTTTTCATCCAATCAACAACCAAGATTCAACCAACAACCTAAAACATCTACTAGAAAATTCAAAAGATCTACATCGACCAACCAACAACAAACATAAATGAAACAGTTCTAAAATATTGTCAAACCATCTTACAAGTTCGATCATCTAGTACATTATGAAACCAGAACTTACAGTAGCAAGGAAAGGAAATTTACAATCTACATTTTATCCCGAATGAAGTCGATAACATCATAGCGAACCTTGTCCAGCTCCTCTAGAGTATAAGACTTGCGAGTCTTGGTCGCCCACTAAAAATTGAGTAAACCAAAAAGGGAAACTAGAAAAAAAATCATCTTAAATGCCACATTCAGTCATAAAAAAATGAATGTGTAGACCTTAGAAGTAAAATATATTTTCTTGTCCTAAATATTTTCCTTCATGTACCTCATGACCACATAACCACATTCAACCCCACAAGGTTGTTTCGAGGATCCCTGTTAAGATAAAAATAAAAATCAGCTCAATTTATAAATTGATCAAATCATAATTACTGTCTACAAGATTCTTACTACAAAAATTATAATATAAATTACTTACTGCGAGATTCTTGATTTTAGGAGCTTTTTGCCCCTTCATGTTTGAGAATTAACTTGTTTTATTGTTCTGCATATTATAAGGACACGGTGTCAAGAGTCATATTTTGAATACAAGAAATAAATTAAAATAACCTAAAAATTAAAATGAATAATTTTACTCTGATAAAGTTTTTTTCAAATCATCAAAATGAGTTGGATGAGGCAAAGGATTGAGAATGTAAATGTCGCCATCCCATATTACGACCAGAATCCAGTTAAAACTGTATTATTATAAATTTACACAAGTAAGATTTTTTTAAAAATAGCCTAAAAACCTAAAAGAAAATTAAATTAATAGATTAAAATATGCATTTAAAAATACTTACTGATGATTATGTGGCAGGAAGAAGATGTGATTTTGATTACCCTCTTTCAACCGACTACCAACATTTTGTTGAAATTCAGCATTCAAGTTAAAGTTGGCGCCATGATCAAAAAATCCATACATGACCACATTATCATTCTTGCGAACCATATTAATTGTACTATGCAGGTGCCTATACATATGTGGGAGATATTAAAATTACTAGTAGACCTGTTGTGCGATAATTTAAACATTACCTATAACCAGGAAAATAATTTACTTACGCCATATACGCAGATATCGCAGCTTGTCCAATCATGTCAAACTCTAACAATGCCTTTAAATTCTCATGCAATATATATATTATCTTCTCAACTCCAAACACATCAGAATCACATGGAATAGGGATCGATTCCCCGCTGGCTTTCATAAATATCGTAGCATGTTTGTACACTACCTTGTATTAGCGTGGCACTTTCTCGCTCACCTTGATGTGATTGAACTCTTGCTGAATTTTTTGCACCTCGCCCTTGTTCTTTGACTGCGATACATCTATTTTCTTTTTCTATAAAAAAATGAAAAGAATATAAGTAGACATTTATTCACCTAATTAACCCCTATTTTTTAACTTTTATACAACTTTAGCAACCAACAAGCACATGTAAATACCATCACTGTCCGGAGGCTGATTAAATTTTGAGGCCATGCCAAGTGAGAACCAACAGCTTCACGAACTTGTTCTATTTCACCAGGTATAGGCACGAAAATTAAAGCGTCTGGTTGGATATGTCCATCAACTGACACACAAGCATGTCCAGGCTTCAGGGGCACTCCATGTACCAAAATATTTATTTTATCATCTTCGAAAACAGTACCAAAAGCAACCTTATTTTTGATGATATCCATAGAAAGCTCAAAAATTTGTGGACCCTATAATTATAAGGAGTAAATTATATAATTACTCTACAATTTGAATAACCGTATAATTAGAAAATATTTATGAAATATACCTTCTTTTCTGATGGAGGGGGTTGATCATAAGTAAGACAATCATCATTCACCAATATTTCTTTTGCTTTTGGTGGTTTACACTTTGCTTCTCCTTTAACCGGTTGGCAACTTGCTTTATCCGAAAAATTCGGAGAGTGCTGATTAGGCCATTTCCCGCCTTGTTCTTTCCAACTCCCCTTGTAGCACTCTATCACGGGCAAACAACTCCGCCTTGGTAATTGCAGGCTTTCTCTCTTTCAGCAGATTAAAGAACTTTTTTGGGATGACAAAACCTCCAACTCCTCGAACCCTTCGTGAATGCTCAGGAGTTCCGAGTGTCGTAGTTAACACATCATCAGTTCCACACGGTATGAATTCACCCTTCTCCTTCTTTTCGAGTAATTCATCCTATCAATAAATCAAGAATAAACTTTAGAGCTAGATTAATGGACAATTTTTCTAACTAATGCAGATATGAATAATCTACTAGACAAATACTAATTCTAGATCTTAGGGACATATATTGTTAGGTCACACAACACTGTAGAAGGGGGTTGAATACAGTGTAGAATGAAATCAAATCGATTTAAAGCACAAGTAACAGAAAACATATATATTCGATATAACAATCTCTGTTACAATGGAACTGTTCTCTCTCAGTGATGAACAAATATCACGAGAGCTGCTAGGTTACAATATATGATCTTCTCGATGATTGTAACTCTTATAGAGTAAACCTATGTCTGTGTTTATATAGACACACAGTTACAAGATAACTTCTAGTTGATATGGAATATAATTTTGTCTCCTAAAATATATCATCCAGATATCTTATAATTCTTCTAGTCCTCGAACTCTTTTCTTGCATATCTTCTTCTTGTATTAGTCTCAATCTTCTTTCCTGTAAATCAGCTTACTTCCTTAACTATAAGTCCTCCAGTACTTAAGTTCTGATATCCATATTCTGATATTATCTTCTGATAATCTAAGTTCTGATATCCTTAAGTTATGACTTCCAGTAAGTCCTGATTCCAGTAAGAACTGATATTTCCTGTTAGTTAAGATCTGAGAACTAAACATGAAACATATTAGACATGACATCTCAAATATATTCAACAATCTCCCCCAACTTGTAAATTATACAAGAATGTACAAGTTAATAGATTTGATGATGTCAAAAACATTTAAGTTCAAATGCAATAAGAGTTTGACTAAACAAATAATTACAACTTACAAAATATCCAGCTTTACCAGCATCACTGAATCAATCTGAATCCATAATGATTCTTAACAAAATCTCTTATCAGATTATCTTCAGCTTTCTTCAGAACTTCAGCTAACTGTGCTTTGACCTGCATCAGTTCTTCTTTTTTACTATCACCAATTTGATAAATGGCTTTCAAGTCCATCACCAAGTCTGATAACCTTAGGATGTGAAGAGTTTTCATTATAACATAAGCATCTTCCTTTCAGAATAACTTCCACCTTAGCAGAATTCTTCAGCATAGGAATTTCTCTTCCATCACCTTCAGTAATCATTGGACTGTAATGAGAAGTCTTTGTACCAGAGATTCTGAATATATCTCTTATAGCCTTCAAAATATATTCTGACCATCTTCTTGTAACATCAGATTTTACTTCCAGAAGATAATGAATATGTTGAAGCTCTCTGATAGACTTCTTTAATACATCAGAATTAGCTAGTCTATAAGTCCTTCCATCATTGAGAAATAAGATCAATTTCTCTTTTAGATTCTCCTTATCATGAGCATCTATCACAACTTGAGCAGACAACACCTTGTCAAGGTGTCTTTGTTTGATTTGTTCATATGGCTTGTCTGTCAATATGAAAGGATCTTTTAGAGTAACCTCTACTCCTGTTTGAATCTTCTCTTCATCAAAACCTAATCCATCTGTATCTCTAGGTTGCTTGGATCTCAACCCAAATGTAGCAAGTTGACTCATCATGAGATTGGATTTTGGTTCAACTGGAGTAGCTTTCTTCCATAACAGCTTCTTCTTATCAGCAATTGTCATTTTGTCCAAATCAACTTGATCAGAATTTGTTGTTTCTTCTGTAGCTTGCTGTCCTTTATTCTGAACAACAACTTGAGCAGTGTCAGAGGTTGTTTTAGAATTTTCACTTATCTTTCTTCTTTTCAGAATTTGAACATTTTCATCTTCTATCAAATCATCATCATGCAATGTAGTTTGATAGACTGGAATGAAAGAATTTTTCTTTTTCTTTAAAGGTTCACCAACCTTTTCTTTTCCTTTTGATTTAGAATCAATCTCAATTTGTGATCTTGTTTTGGCTTTAGATGCCTCAGTGATTGATTTCTCCTTGATCACAATGCCTTTCTCCTTAGGCCTTGGAGGTTTCTTTGCATCAGAAGCTTTAGACTTAGGATTTGTCTTCTCAGCAGCAAATCTAGCTTCTTCCTCCTTGAGAGTTTCCAAATCCATTCCAGGATTGTGTTTCAGAAATAATCTTCTTGCTATCTCCTCATCAAGTGTATGGATTTTAGGATCTTTGTAATAAACAGTAGTCTGCTTCCCCTTTAACTTCAGAGTTTGCAAAAACCTCTGAGAGTCTTCAGATCCTGACTGAATCAGAATATCAGAACTTGACATCAGACTTTGCTTATCACCACTTAACTTCAATCTTTGAGCATTCACAGCATCAGAACTTGACTTGTTCTGAATAGAAGATTTTCCTTGAACTTTTCTTTGACCTCTGCTCTTTTCAGAGTTTCCCTGGTCATCACTTGTATCATCCTTTTCCTTCAGTTCTTGAGTAGGTGAGCATTTGGACTTAACTACCTTCTCCCCCTTTTTGGCATCATCAGGAAGTAAGAGAGAAAGAAGAAGTTCAACTGAAGATTGGATTTCATCCAATTGAGCTTTCTGAGAAGCTTGATTAGCCAGAACCTCAGCAATTTAGGCATGTTGCTTCTCTTGAGTTTTCTCAATGGCTGCAACTTTCTCAGAAATAGGTCTGATATACCTGTTCTTGTCAAGCTTGAGCACTTGATCTAGCTTATCAGCTTGTTCTCTGAGTGTATCAACCTTTTCATGAGTAGCAGTATGTAGACCTTGAAGATGTTTTGTAGACAGAGCTGTGATCTTGAGTTGTGTCTTGAAATCAGCATTTGTAAGCAACTCATCAGCTTTTGCAATATGCTCTGTCAGAATTTTAGAACATGGAATGAAATCTGATTGATTCCACTTCTTGGTCCACTCAACACCTCTGTGAGTATCCTCCCAAGGAATAGGTGCTTCCTTTTCAACAAATTTCTTCACCAATTCTTCCTTGCCAGAATAGGTACTGGAGTCTCAGTAGAAACACTGTCATCAGAACTTGAGGAAGACTCATTGTGATCTGATAGCTCAACAGTATGTGAAGCAACTGGAGATTCAGGAATAACATTATCTAAATTCTGATCAGCAAAATTTATCTCCAGAGCTGGTGTCTTTGATGTAGATGGAGCTTCCAGATAAAGAACTTCAGGTATATTCAAATTATGAATATCTAAATCAGAATTATCAGTCTGTTCTTTAGCATCATATGTAGCTTTAATAGGAGAGACATGAGGTGTAAGAAATGTGTCATTAGCAGTGTCTTTGGCTTTAGCTGGAAGGGCTTCAATGATAATTGGTTCCTGTGAGATCAGAGATTCCTAATCCCCTTCCTCAGCTTCTTCAGTATCTTCTGATATAGCCTTAGCCAAATACCTCCTTGCCTTCATTTTCTTCAATCTCCTTGCCAATGAAGGAGTTGCTTCAACAACATCAGAATGTACAGCTTTCCTTTTCAAAGTATCAGAACTTTGAGATGCTTTTTCTTTCTGAGAAGTAACATTCTCAGCTTCATTTATCACAGGTTCAGATGCATGAACCCGTGCTTCAATTGTTTCCTCAAATCAAAATTTATTATTGACCATTATTAAATCAAAACATTCATCACAGGATAAAGTTAAAAAATCGATGAAGTAAAGATTAACAAATTGCAATTAAAACATGCACAGTCACATAATTTGAGAAACAAAGAACAAATCTTGCAATAAAAGGAAATTTCATTAATATATCAGATGAGTACATTTCATGAAATTTATCAATTACATGCAAAAATTACAAGATAGTCCTATTCTAAGATTCTTAACATCAACAGCCTTAGTCCTAGTCTAAGAAGACTGACAAAGCTGATGGTGAAGAGAAAAGAATGGATGACAATTAATTCTTCTTCCTACTTTCAATAAAGAGAACAGCAAGATGAATGATTTGCTCCTGCTGTTTAAGAATACGAAGATGAACTTCTCTTTGGAAAGACATCAGATCATTTTTAATGTTGCATGGAAGTTGAATCCAAATGTCGAATGGAATGCTGTTGATATGATATAGAGTCGGAATTCCATTTCGAAAAATGGTCACAGTTTCTGTACCATAGCAGTAAAACCAACTATAATGTGCCATTGTTTGAGAGAAATGAAAAGATGTGATTTTACTGATGAATGATCAGTCATTTAAATAGGCAATGGAATACCAAGGGACACGAGGAGTATTTAACAATTACAAGTAAAAATAATGATCCCTCGACTCCCTAGACTAATGTGTAATAATAACAGTCAATAGAAGATCTAAAGCCAGAGTTAATGGGCACAGAAAATAATTAACAATTACTGTGCATATGTAGGTTTTCAAGACATACACGTTAACCACTAACCCATAATGATTATGACTGTTTTATTTTACCCCAATTATTCTGATTTAAATATGACTATTTCAGATTTTATCACAAATAAGTCAAGTAAAGAAAAATGCCATGTAAGCATCAAAGATTTCATCAATATTTAATATCAGAACTTAATTTATGTCAGATTTTAACAGTCATTAGAACATGGCTTCTGTACTCATCAAGTGAATATCTTTTTCTGTGATTCTTCATACAAATACTGACTTGTTTTCTTCAGAGTTTAATCATCAGAACTTGTCCTTAGAATTTATGCAACTGACACTTAACTGTTTGTCAAAAACAACTTAATCACCACAGTAATTTTCCTCATTCATATGGAGTGAAAGTGTGTGCATTCAGCAAGACATCAGATAAAGATTAAAGTCTGATCAACTTCAGTACATCTTAGAAATAAGGCATAACTAAGAAAAATGCTTAAAATCTGTCATCAGTCATGATGTCTACTATAGAACAAATTTATGCATGAGTCCACCTCAACTGTTTGTGCTCATTTTATGCATCTTTTGAAATTCCTTTTTACAGTGGCTTCTCAGTGTAAGTGAGTCACGACTGCTTATCATAATTTATGCTGTTATCAGAGTATTTCTCCATTAATCATAGAGTGTCAAAAGTCACCAAGAAAATTTTTGCTTTTCTAATGCATATTACTTAATACAGCAATGCACTTGGGTCTTCCCTTCCACATTTTTACTCTAGATCTCAAAGGAGTACCTGACTTTTATTCTTTTCTTTTCTTTTCTTTTGATAAGTGAGGCTTATCAGCACTTAGTTTGTAATAACCCCAATTTTTGGGAAATTTTTGAAACCCTTATGAATAGTGTTTTTGCTGAATGAGAAAACTTTTCATGCCACACTATGTAGGGGTTCTGATATGGATATTCTGAGATTTTATTAGTACTTTATATGGGATATAAGTGTATGTAAAGATCGTCAGAATCCAAATCCGAACACTTTGATTTTTCCCGGAAATACGCTAGATACGGAAAGATTTGAGAAAAAGGTAACATGATAAAAATGATTTAAATTAAAGGATTATAGGAGAGGATCATAAAAGGAATATAATATATTGAGAAAGGTTAAGGGAACCTAAGTAATAAGATCCCGGGTATGATCCTTCAAACGATAAACGAAAACGAAAGTTAAGCGAACCGTATAACAGATCAGCGGTCATTAGGCAAACAATTAGGAAGTTAATCAAAGGGATTAGAGAGGATGATGTCACCCAACCAATGAGAAGAGGACAAGGAGGGGAGGATGACATCATGAGGATGACACAAGCATGACATGGGAAGGAAGGAGATGTGGTGGCTTTTTAACCACAAAAAATCAAGGGCAACTAGGTAATTTACTAAAACAAACACAAAAATCAAACCAACCAAGCCAAGCAAATCATTTTTCATCAAAATCAAAAAGAAACCAAGGCATTGTTCTTCATGCTCTCGGCCAAAACAGAACCAGAACACTAAAACTGCTGTATCTCCTTCATTTCTCACTCAAATATTGTGTTCTATAGCTCATTGGAAAGGTATTGAGATGGCCTACAACTCTTGTTCACAAGTCTCGTCCAAATAATCATGGTAAGACCCTCATTTTTACAGTTCTTTAAATCGGACTTTTAGAAACTTCAAAGCCTAACTTTATGTTCTTGATTTCTTTGGAAAGATCAAGCTTGTAGGAGGCTCCCTAAGGCTTCCTAGCAACTTAACACCTCCCAAGGAAGGTATAAACTTCAAACCCTAGCCTTTACTTTATTTGTTAGTAAGTTTAATGGTTGGTGTTGTGAAATGAGAAGCATGGATTGTGATTATTAGTAGTTTGGTTTGATTTGGAAGTGTTTTTGGTAATTGAAGCTTGATTATAGTTCATAGGTCGTGATTGTGGTTGTTTGAGTTGAAAACCTTGGAGATTATGGACTGATGTGGTATGGTTTAGGTGAATTTTTGTTGTATTGATGTTTATGAGTTGGTTGGTGGTTAATTGGAGTAGTTTAAACATTGGTAATCGCGTAAACATAGCCGTCGTAACGTCCGATTTTCTTTGGACTGTTTTTGTGCATAACATTAGGACCCGAGAACCCCCTGCTAGATTATGACCACTGCCATGTTTAGATAGCTCATGTTACGAGCTTCGTTTTGATATGTAGTTCGTTCGATTCCGATGCACGGTTTAGGAGAAACGACCGTTTCAAGTAACGGCGTTTCGCGAACGAAACTTTTCCCCTCGCCTTACTTTGAAACATAGGTTAAAGACCAAAAAGGGTTAATTAATGCATGAAACATTTATGGTAAGTGTGTTAGGCAGTTGGTAAGACACTCGCGAAGGAATCGCCTTAAAACTCGTAAAGGTTAAATTATTAAAAATGGTGGAGCCGAGGGTACTCGAGTGACTTAAGAGAATCAGTAAGCGCAAAACGAGCGTTAGAGTCTGAGTTGGTTAGAGTATAGATTTACAAGTGACTTTGGTTTAATTCCAACTTACTTGTTGTTTATAGGTTACCAGACTCGTCCCGAGCCATTCGTAACCCCCAGTCGCTCAGGCAAGTTTTCTACCCGATATACTGTTGTTGTGATGTAAATATATGTATATGCATTATCTTGTGATAGTGCATGATTGTTATTAGCAAATTTTGCGATATATTGGAGCATGCTGATATGGTATATATGCATGTCTGTTTCGTAATCTGGTTATCTATCTGTTGATTTCAATGCTTATAGTTGCATAATACCTATGCTAGAAATAAGCAAGTAGTTGCGTATACCCTTAGTATAGGGGATAAAAGGTGAACATATTTCTAAACCGGGAGTCGATGTTCCCGAGTATATTATATATATATATTTATTTATATATATATGGATATAGTTTTTAAAACTATGGATCGAATAAGGTTTATTCGATACCTTTATTTTACTTAATTGAATATTATTTCGAATATTCATTTGAGGGCTTATGACTCAGTTTATATTATTTGATGAATATTATTTAAATATTCATTTGAGGATCTATGACTCCGATTATTTGCTGAGATATATTCTTTATTTTATTAAAGAATAAGGTGTCGATAATCAAACTCACTTTTGATTATTCAAATAAAGATAGTACTTTCGTATAGGTATATCTTTGGTTATTTAATATTCATTTCAAGTATAAGTTTTAATACTTCTACTTCAATTATTTTTATAAAGATTATTCTTTATGGGAATATTATTTAAATAATAATATTCAGACATTTTCTAAATATTCTGGGGACTGATTTACTTCATTAAATCAGCTTCACTCCAAACATTCTTAAAAATGTTTTGCGAATCTTCAAAATGATTTTTTAAAAGTTAGAGCGGATCCCAAAACTCATTTTTTTTAAGATCCTCCTTTCGAAGGGGATTTAAATACTCGCTCAAAACCTGAGGGATCCAGCTCTGTGGTGTATTTTATATTCGCAACAAGGTTGCTGTTTTGATAAATGAATTGATTACTTACCCAACACTCGGGAAGTAAAATTCTTGGAACAAGTTAATCCATTAACAGGCATCGCCTGGGAAATATCGGTGAGTTCTCCTTTCCAAATAGATACGACTTCTTGGTGGAGCCGTATCAACAAGTTTCTACTTGGGGAAAGTGGGGACAAGCTTTACGTTTCAGAGTCATGGATTTCATCTGAACTAGGAGTGGCGTAAGTGGCCGAGTAGCGCCGGCCCAGCCTTATTATATTGGCCCAAATGGCCTGGAAGTTCCGCTAAGGCGGTCCATTCCTTAGGAGTTCAGTGTTCGGTTGACAAGTAAATCCGACAGGTTCTCCTCTACATGTAGAAAATGGTGGGGTTGTACTACTACGACTGATCATCGTAAGTGGTCTTCCTGGCGCGGCAAACTCCCGTAATGAGTTCATCATCCAATTGGATAATTTCTGCAACACTACCCAGAGCACTTCGATAGAAAGGCTACGGTTGGGCGATTGTTGAGTGTTGGCAGGGTCAAGTTTTCAAAATGATGTTTACATCAAATGAAGTATCTCGTAACTTCATTTTATTTTGATAATATTTTAAAGATTTAATCTATTCAAATCTTGCCTTATAGTCTCATCTATGTGATGAACTTTTGAAGCTAATTATAACTTGAACGGTGGTAGTTCAAGTAGTATTTGGGAAAGATATAAGTATATTGGGGTATCTTGTAACTTCATCTTTTAAACTTATATCTAATTAATAATTGTCTTATGAATGACAAAGATTTTCAGAAAAATGTTGAGACAAGGTTAGATATATGAGATCACCTTGCAACGATATTTTTTTTTTACAGTTATACACTGGGACTTTGTGTATATTGTGCATGGAAGAGGACTTCCAATATTTTGAAAAGTATATATGTATATATATATATACTGAATATTTTGCGACTTCATCGCATTAAGATATCAACTTGGTTCATTTCTTTTGACCAAGACTTTCATGAGTACTATGAGAAGGCTCATATATTGTTAATCATTATACATATTATTTTGGTGGGCTTGCTGCTCACCCTTGCTTTCTTCTTTCATCACACAACATCAGATAGACAAGATGAACCGGACCAAGCTCCCGATTCGCAAGAGGTTAGGAGACGTTCCGCAGTTTTCTAGAAGCACTGATGCCGCCATAGCTGAGGTAGGAACTACCAATAGGCTAGGCTTTCAACTTTTGATGTATCAGATTATGTATATTTATGAATTGTAATAATGGCAAAGAAATGTAAATTTATTCAGAAACCTGTTTAAGGTGTATTGGCATATAATTGTGGAATAAAACGACTTGTGATTATTTTTGGATATTCATCTCTGAGACTATAACTTGTGGTGTGTGTGTTTATTGTGGGGTCACAGTACAGAGTAGTTGATTATTTATTAAGATTGGGTGTTGTTAAGGGAAATGGAACTCGTGACAACCCGGATCCCCGACCCCGGATTTGGGGGTGTTACAGAAATGGTATCAGAGCTAAGCGTTATAAATCTCAGAGATGATGTGACGTTAAGATAATAAGTTCACTAAGATAATAAGAACTCTTGCCAAGTTCATAGTCGGACTACCTAACGTAGTACTGACAGTTAAAACCCTTATAGGAACCCTTAAAAATATCGTGATAGTAGCGTAGTTCGTTATCGTATATGGTAGCGGGACTCCGAACCCTGAAGTTGAGGAACATCAACGCGATGATGTTTTATTACTAATTGGAGATCAGATTGTGGATCCAATAGAGCGTCCTAACGCAGGACCGGATGATGTTGATATTGAGGATGTAGCGGTTGAGGATGTTGTCCTAGAAGGGATAGTTGCTGAGGAGGATCCCATGGAGGATCCTGATGAGATTGGATAAAGGACCACTGATGAATTGATGACCCTGGTTAGGTCGACTACCAGAGGTAGGATTGGCCGGTCACTACCAGAGGTTCATTCAAGTTTGTAAAGATAGTAGCCCCTTTAACGCGGCTTACTCGTAAGACTGAGAAGTTCGAATGGACAGAGAAATGCGAGAACAACTTTTAAGAACCGAAGCAAAGGTTGGTGACGTTCCCTATGTTGGCGTTGCCGGATGGAAAATGAGATTTTGTGATTTGTAAGTGACGCTTCGCATAAGGAATTAGGGTGCTTCTTATATAGCACAGCAAGATAATCGCGTCTGCGTCAAGACAATTAAGGGAATTTAAAATTCGATATCCCCACCCATGAGCTTGGGCTCGTGGCAATAGTTTTGCCCTAAAGATTTGAGGCACTACTTGTATGGAGAGAAGTGTGAGATTCACAAACCATAGGAGCTCTAGTACATTCTTACGTAGAAAGAGCTCAACATATGCCAGAGGAGGCGGTTAGAGCTAATCAAGAATTATGATTGGGAGATTCTTTATCATTCGGGGAAAGCCAATATGGTGGCTGATGCCCTTAGTAAAAAGGAGAGACTCAAGATGATAATGTCTTTTGGAGAGTTTATAAGAGATTTTGAGAAAATGGAAATAGTAGTGAAGGTAACCGGAGCCGGTACCGAAAAGCTGTTTGAGATAGCAATACAACCCGAAGTATTGGAAAAGAACATATTGTGCCAGTAAAAGTGATAAATGAAGGCAGAGAGCCAACAAATAGGTATGAGATTAATACCGAGAGTGATAATAAGGGAATAATGAGGTATTCCTATAGAATTTGGGTTCCAAAGGTTTAAGAGCTTAAAGATGAAATCTTAGATGAAAGCTAGTTTGAGGAATAAGAGTTAGAGCAAACCCTGAACGTGATAGTCAGGGAGGTTGCCACCAAGACAAAAGGAACCCATAACATGATGAAGTGGAAAATGAGGATTTAAATTATGTAAGATGACCCCAATTATGGGGAGTAGGAAGAAATATTTAGACTGAGGAAACAAAAGTCGAGTAAGGACAGGAGACCCGAGATGGTACCCCTATACGGCAATTCATGGACCTGTCTAAAGAGAACTTAGACTATTATCCCCAACCACCACCCTGAGGAGACAGTGCGGTGGGAAATTCTTTCATGACCTTTAAGTCGCTAAGCTCTCAGAGTTCCAAGGAACAAGCTGACCCAGTCGAGGCAAGAGCCTGGCTAAAGGAAATAGATGAATCATTTGAGATTTTAAATGATTGACGAACCACAAAAGACTGTTTTGTCACTTACCCTCCTAAGAAAGAGACCACCCGCTGGTGAAAGGCCAAGGAAGGCACGGAGCAAGAGATTATAATAAACTGATTTAAGTTCAGTCAATTGTTTTCAGGAAAGTACTTCCCAAGGTTATGGAGATAGTGTAAAAGCTTAAGAGCCAGAACAAAGGGAGACGAGTATGATGAATTATGAATCTAAGTTGTAAAAGTTATCAAGATTCATTCTGAAGACACGAATCTAGAATGACGGGATGTTTGAAATCAATGCTTATGTTGTGTTGGTTCATGAAATAACGATAAGAGAAAGGAATATAAAGGCAAGAGAGTTTGAGGAATGATAAGGGAGTTGGGTATGAGGAAACCCTAAAGACTCGTAGAAATAGAAATAGAAAAGTAGGTAATCGTCCGGATGAGAGTGATTCACCATGAGTTAAATTGATGGTTGAAGGTATAAGAGATACATATATTTTATCCCCTGTAAGTTGGGAAGATTCGAGGAAACCTTGAGATAATTCGAAGGATAAATAATGAGACGCGGATAGACTGAGGAGACAAGAAAGTAAGAAATTAAGAAAATTGGGTGAAGGAAGTGACCTTCAAGAAGGTAAAGTGTAAGACCGGTGGCATGATACCCAGAAAGGGAGACGCCAGATATGAAAGATATCCCAACATTGAGATGACTGTTGAGATAAACAACAAAAGTAAATAAGGAATTATTAAGAAGAAGTTCACGTTGAACATGACCAATATCTTCCAGAACATCCATGTTATCATTACCAAATCAAGAAAGAAAAGTGGATGACCATTGTTATCTTTTGGAGGCCATATGGATTGACCTCAATTTGAATAAGGATGCTATTATGAAGTTAGGTATAGACTATCGAGGTGGGAATGATTGAATAAGACACCCTTATCAGGGATATATGACTTGATTTATCCATGAAAGGATGCAGGTACCTTTTAAAGGTGGAATTAAGGATAGAACATCGGTAACTTAAAATGAATCCTAGGGGAATGCATAAAGGTTGGAATTTCACCCTTAATAGGGAGTATGAGTTTTGACAGTATGATTTGGAAAGGGTTAATGTAGCAACAACCTTTAAGAATCAGTGGAGAAATTTTTCAGAAGTATATAGACAATGGTTCTAGTAATAGTAAATGGTATTTTAATATGCCCTGTATCTAGGGAATACAGGAGGAACGATTGAAGGATAACCTTAGAGGTTTTACAAGGAGAAAGGTAATATTCAAAATTTTCAAGAATAGAAATGTTGATAAAGGAAATATGACGTAATTATAATGTTGCCAAGTGGGGCACGTGTTAAACCACGAGAAAGTATGGATCGAACCAGTAATGGTCGAAATTATTCAGGGTAATTAGGACTTAAGATAAAAGATGTTCTAATTATGATTGAGAGTCAGTCATGACAGTGATTAACCTCTAAAGACTGAGGCAATAACTTATGGAAAAATGGTGATTTTTTTTTTACTCATCAGATTTTAAGGAAAGCATTTTCACATAAGCTGTGATTGAAATAAGGTAGAAAATTTATTTGGAGATGGTTAAAGTGACATTGACTGTAAGGAAATTTTACTATCAGGAAAGGCCAAAGAGGTGGCCGACACTTTAAAGGTAAGAGGATAATTATAGGCGCTTGTGCCAAAAGAATACAGTGATGATGGTTAAAACTGTGAAGGTTGTATTATGGTTTGGAAGATTGACATTCCTTCTGATGACTGTGCAATACCCAGCCGTAATAGTAGCTGGTAAAGGTTTAATTCGTGTAATCGCCATGAGCGGGCTATCTATCTTAGAAGGTACTATCTTGAGAATGAGCCTGGACCATGTTTCAAAAGGACTAAACGAACCTTTGAGATCAGGAGTGTTCTTCATGAATCAGAAATGGTGATTATGTTACCTCCTTAGAAGGATTTGATACGACATGTATGGACTCCGTATGGTTAGCTATTAAGATTTCATGGAAAGTGAATGATGATAGTGGGTCAGTGGTGGACCATAGTAAGGCAGCAATGATTCTGCGAGTAACGAGCTGATTACAACCGTGAGAGTTGTATTGGAATGGATGTTGAGATTGAGTACCACTAAACGGGTCGTGGTAGTGTATAAGTTATCATTGATAGACTAATTAAGTAGAGTATCTACCTATTGAATATTTATTCCCTCTTATGAAAAGAGAGTCGTATTACTATATGAGGAAGGTTGCGGTGCAAGCATAGAACTCTAGTAACGGTGATGTCTAAAATGAGATCCCAGGTTCGATTTTCGAAATCGAGGGAGTTTCAAAGGTGATTGTGTATAAGCTCGAGGAAGAGCATGGGTCCATAGAATGATGGACGGAATAGAAATATTTAGGCATGGGAAATACGATGCTATAATACTTGATGCTGATATAAATACGTATATGTTTTGTTCTCCTATGACAAACCTCTATAGTTCAGAGGTAGGTTCCAAGCCAGATATTTTGTGGCAGTATATTTTTTTTTATATATACAATTCTCTTCAGTTCGTTCTTTTCTCTTCTTTTCATTTCATGTAAGTTGAGAAGAACAACCCTTCCAGAAGGGGAGGTATTGCCGAATGACTGTCTATCTGTGTGATAGAAGCCTAGTAGGATACCAACTATTGTTTAATTGCTTGTCAAGTACTAAAGGCTGGCCACCTTCTGTACTAACTATGCGAGATAACAAGTGTTCATGATCATATGATCTCTCAATAAATTCTTTTACTTCTATATGAAGGATTAAGCTTTCGAAAATAGAAACAGCTGAAAAAGGAGTAGTAAAGTTATGGTGGTATTCAGAATGGGAACACATTTGTAATACTAAGGTTGACGTGGTTATTAAAAGGTTATAGAACGCTAACGAGCAAAAGTATAATCAGTATAATATTAGGAACGGAAGGTAGTAGCGATTACGAACTCGAAAAGAATGGGTATTGAGAAGCAAAAGCTCTAATGCTAAACGCTATAATGAGAGTCTGTGCAATAGACTTGAAAAAATTTGGAATGATCACTTAACGCGGATTTAGTTATATCACGACAATAGATCATATGTCATTATCGAGGTGTCACCTTATGAGATCCTTGAGGGAAGATAATGTCGATCTCCCTTATGTTAGGATGAAGTTGTAGAGCGCAAGATGCTCGGACCCGCAGTAGTCCAAAGGACCAGGGATATAATAGATCTAATCAGAGGACGGCTGGTAGTAACCCAAGATGGACATAAGAGGTATGCTGATTTGACTCAAAAAGGACAAAGAGTATGTAATAGGGGGCCTAGTAATGTTATAGGTATCCCCTTGGAAACCCTTGAAAAAGGATTGATGAGGTTCGGAAAGAAAGGAAAGCTAAGTATACAATTTGTTGGACCCTTGGATATATTAAGACGTTTGGGAAGTTAGCATATGAGCTAGCCCTACCCCCGAACCTGTAGCAAGTTCATAACGTGTTCCACGTATCAATGTTAAGGAAGTGTAATTCGGATGCCAGACAAATAGGGGCATATGAGCGCATAGACATGCAACCAGACGTAACCTATATGGAGCAACCAGGAAGGGTATAGAGTAAAAAGGAACGAGTGCTTAGGAGAAGGGTTAACAAACTAGTAAGAGTTTGATGGTAGAACCACAATGTGGGAAAATTTACTCGAGAGTTAGAAAGTGCAATGCTAAGAGAGTATCCCTATTCATTTTCTATCTGATTCCGGGACGGAATCCTTTTAAGGAGGGGAGACTGTAATAACCCCAATTTTTGGGAAATTTTTGAAACCCTTATGAATAGTGTTTTTGCTGAATGAGAAAACTTTTCATGCCACACTATGTAGGGGTTCTGATATGGATATTCTGAGATTTTATTAGTACTTTATATGGGATATAAGTGTATGTAAAGATCGTCAGAATCCAAATCCGAACACTTTGATTTTTCCCGGAAATACGCTAGATACGGAAAGATTTGAGAAAAAGGTAACATGATAAAAATGATTTAAATTAAAGGATTATAGGAGAGGATCATAAAAGGAATATAATATATTGAGAAAGGTTAAGGGAACCTAAGTAATAAGATCCCGGGTATGATCCTTCAAACGATAAACGAAAACGAAAGTTAAGCGAACCGTATAACAGATCAGCGGTCATTAGGCAAACAATTAGGAAGTTAATCAAAGGGATTAGAGAGGATGATGTCACCCAACCAATGAGAAGAGGACAAGGAGGGGAGGATGACATCATGAGGATGACACAAGCATGACATGGGAAGGAAGGAGATGTGGTGGCTTTTTAACCACAAAAAATCAAGGGCAACTAGGTAATTTACTAAAACAAACACAAAAATCAAACCAACCAAGCCAAGCAAATCATTTTTCATCAAAATCAAAAAGAAACCAAGGCATTGTTCTTCATGCTCTCGGCCAAAACAGAACCAGAACACTAAAACTGCTGTATCTCCTTCATTTCTCACTCAAATATTGTGTTCTATAGCTCATTGGAAAGGTATTGAGATGGCCTACAACTCTTGTTCACAAGTCTCGTCCAAATAATCATGGTAAGACCCTCATTTTTACAGTTCTTTAAATCGGACTTTTAGAAACTTCAAAGCCTAACTTTGTGTTCTTGATTTCTTTGGAAAGATCAAGCTTGTAGGAGGCTCCCTAAGGCTTCCTAGCAACTTAACACCTCCCAAGGAAGGTATAAACTTCAAACCCTAGCCTTTACTTTATTTGTTAGTAAGTTTAATGGTTGGTGTTGTGAAATGAGAAGCATGGATTGTGATTATTAGTAGTTTGGTTTGATTTGGAAGTGTTTTTGGTAATTGAAGCTTGATTATAGTTCATAGGTCGTGATTGTGGTTGTTTGAGTTGAAAACCTTGGAGATTATGGACTGATGTGGTATGGTTTAGGTGAATTTTTGTTGTATTGATGTTTATGAGTTGGTTGGTGGTTAATTGGAGTAGTTTAAACATTGGTAATCGCGTAAACATAGCCGTCGTAACGTCCGATTTTCTTTGGACTGTTTTTGTGCATAACATTAGGACCCGAGAACCCCCTGCTAGATTATGACCACTGCCATGTTTAGATAGCTCATGTTACGAGCTTCGTTTTGATATGTAGTTCGTTCGATTCCGATGCACGGTTTAGGAGAAACGACCGTTTCAAGTAACGGCGTTTCGCGAACGAAACTTTTCCCCTCGCCTTACTTTGAAACATAGGTTAAAGACCAAAAAGGGTTAATTAATGCATGAAACATTTATGGTAAGTGTGTTAGGCAGTTGGTAAGACACTCGCGAAGGAATCGCCTTAAAACTCGTAAAGGTTAAATTATTAAAAATGGTGGAGCCGAGGGTACTCGAGTGACTTAAGAGAATCAGTAAGCGCAAAACGAGCGTTAGAGTCTGAGTTGGTTAGAGTATAGATTTACAAGTGACTTTGGTTTAATTCCAACTTACTTGTTGTTTATAGGTTACCAGACTCGTCCCGAGCCATTCGTAACCCCCAGTCGCTCAGGCAAGTTTTCTACCCGATATACTGTTGTTGTGATGTAAATATATGTATATGCATTATCTTGTGATAGTGCATGATTGTTATTAGCAAATTTTGCGATATATTGGAGCATGCTGATATGGTATATATGCATGTCTGTTTCGTAATCTGGTTATCTATCTGTTGATTTCAATGCTTATAGTTGCATAATACCTATGCTAGAAATAAGCAAGTAGTTGCGTATACCCTTAGTATAGGGGATAAAAGGTGAACATATTTCTAAACCGGGAGTCGATGTTCCCGAGTATATTATATATATATATTTATTTATATATATATGGATATAGTTTTTAAAACTATGGATCGAATAAGGTTTATTCGATACCTTTATTTTACTTAATTGAATATTATTTCGAATATTCATTTGAGGGCTTATGACTCAGTTTATATTATTTGATGAATATTATTTAAATATTCATTTGAGGATCTATGACTCCGATTATTTGCTGAGATATATTCTTTATTTTATTAAAGAATAAGGTGTCGATAATCAAACTCACTTTTGATTATTCAAATAAAGATAGTACTTTCGTATAGGTATATCTTTGGTTATTTAATATTCATTTCAAGTATAAGTTTTAATACTTCTACTTCAATTATTTTTATAAAGATTATTCTTTATGGGAATATTATTTAAATAATAATATTCAGACATTTTCTAAATATTCTGGGGACTGATTTACTTCATTAAATCAGCTTCACTCCAAACATTCTTAAAAATGTTTTGCGAATCTTCAAAATGATTTTTTAAAAGTTAGAGCGGATCCCAAAACTCATTTTTTTTAAGATCCTCCTTTCGAAGGGGATTTAAATACTCGCTCAAAACCTGAGGGATCCGGCTCTGTGGTGTATTTTATATTCGCAACAAGGTTGCTGTTTTGATAAATGAATTGATTACTTACCCAACACTCGGGAAGTAAAATTCTTGGAACAAGTTAATCCATTAACAGGCATCGCCTGGGAAATATCGGTGAGTTCTCCTTTCCAAATAGATACGACTTCTTGGTGGAGCCGTATCAACAAGTTTCTACTTGGGGAAAGTGGGGACAAGCTTTACGTTTCAGAGTCATGGATTTCATCTGAACTAGGAGTGGCGTAAGTGGCCGAGTAGCGCCGGCCCAGCCTTATTATATTGGCCCAAATGGCCTGGAAGTTCCGCTAAGGCGGTCCATTCCTTAGGAGTTCAGTGTTCGGTTGACAAGTAAATCCGACAGGTTCTCCTCTACATGTAGAAAATGGTGGGGTTGTACTACTACGACTGATCATCGTAAGTGGTCTTCCTGGCGCGGCAAACTCCCGTAATGAGTTCATCATCCAATTGGATAATTTCTGCAACACTACCCAGAGCACTTCGATAGAAAGGCTACGGTTGGGCGATTGTTGAGTGTTGGCAGGGTCAAGTTTTCAAAATGATGTTTACATCAAATGAAGTATCTCGTAACTTCATTTTATTTTGATAATATTTTAAAGATTTAATCTATTCAAATCTTGCCTTATAGTCTCATCTATGTGATGAACTTTTGAAGCTAATTATAACTTGAACGGTGGTAGTTCAAGTAGTATTTGGGAAAGATATAAGTATATTGGGGTATCTTGTAACTTCATCTTTTAAACTTATATCTAATTAATAATTGTCTTATGAATGACAAAGATTTTCAGAAAAATGTTGAGACAAGGTTAGATATATGAGATCACCTTGCAACGATATTTTTTTTTTACAGTTATACACTGGGACTTTGTGTATATTGTGCATGGAAGAGGACTTCCAATATTTTGAAAAGTATATATGTATATATATATACTGAATATTTTGCGACTTCATCGCATTAAGATATCAACTTGGTTCATTTCTTTTGACCAAGACTTTCATGAGTACTATGAGAAGGCTCATATATTGTTAATCATTATACATATTATTTTGGTGGGCTTGCTGCTCACCCTTGCTTTCTTCTTTCATCACACAACATCAGATAGACAAGATGAACCGGACCAAGCTCCCGATTCGCAAGAGGTTAGGAGACGTTCCGCAGTTTTCTAGAAGCACTGATGCCGCCATAGCTGAGGTAGGAACTACCAATAGGCTAGGCTTTCAACTTTTGATGTATCAGATTATGTATATTTATGAATTGTAATAATGGCAAAGAAATGTAAATTTATTCAGAAACCTGTTTAAGGTGTATTGGCATATAATTGTGGAATAAAACGACTTGTGATTATTTTTGGATATTCATCTCTGAGACTATAACTTGTGGTGTGTGTGTTTATTGTGGGGTCACAGTACAGAGTAGTTGATTATTTATTAAGATTGGGTGTTGTTAAGGGAAATGGAACTCGTGACAACCCGGATCCCCGACCCCGGATTTGGGGGTGTTACATAGTTCATTTTTAAGATTTTCTGACATCAGAAGTTGACAGATAAGAAACAAGAATCTAGTTTGTGACTTAGTAATAAGATACACAAAGTAAACTTGACTAAGCTCAATATCAGAATCTGCTTGTGTTAATGAGTTTCCACATAAACAACTAATTCAAACATGGCATTTCTAGTATGTTAAAGACTACTAGGTCAGCATCTAGCACAGTTATCCTCATTGGATTGAATAGTCACAGGACATTCAAAACACTTATCAGAGTATATAAATCCACATCAGATAACAATCAGCATTTATTGAATTTCAAATTAAGCACAGATTACATAGAGATTATACAATCTGTAAACACTAATCATAAAGTCTGATGCATGAGAACAAAAACTAAGCAGATATAGAGAAGGAACCTGAAACCATTCTAAGTTCATTTACCAATCTTATAAAAGTAGCTTCACATAGTGTTTTTGTGAAGATATCTGCTAGCTGTTGATCTGTTGGAACAAAATGCAATTCTATTGTACCTTCATCCACATGTTCCCTTATGAAATGGTACTTTATTCTGATGTGCTTTGTCATTGAGTGTTGAACTGGATTACCTGTCATAGCAATATCACTTTGATTATCACAGTAAATAGGGATTTTAGAAAATTCTAACCCATAATCCAGTAACTGATTCTTCATCCAACGAATCTGTGCACAACAGCTTTCTGCAGTAATATATTCCACTTTTGCAGTTGATGTGGAAATTGACTTTTGTTTCTTGCTAAACCAAGAAACCAATCTGCCTCCAAGAAATTAGCAGCTTCCACTAGTGATTTTCCTGTCTATTTTGCATCCTGCAAAATCTGCATCTGTGAAAGGCATATGTCATAGCCTACTCGTTTATTCGAGTATTTAACTCAACTCAAATAAGAATGTAATAAGTAAATAGTGGATCAATCATCAGAGAGATCTCAGAATGTAACATCTGTCAAAGAATAAAGAAACATTGTTCATCTGCAGACTTGAAGATTCACTGGAAGAAGTTCAAGAATTTGATCATGCCTCAGTGATATAAATCAAGATCGTGGATTTAATCAAGTGACAGAGATCTTGTCAGGGTATCATTTATTACAAGGATTCAATCAGAACATCAAAGTCAAGACATGAAGAAACGTCACGAAAGTTAGTCACTCATGAACCAGACAGTACATCGAGTGTCAGCATTGAAGTGGCGGAATTGATTCATAAGTCTCAGTGACTTTCAGAAGATTGTCAGAAGAATGGATGCTGCTCAGCGTTAGTATTAATTCTCTATTAATTAATTAAGTCATATAATTTAATTAAGAAAATAAATTATATCTGCAAGGATTAATTTATTGATTAATTGAATTAAATTGATTAATTAATTCTGAATTAATATTAAGGTTTTTCAGAATTTTAATTGGTTAAAATCTGTTTTAATTCTAAAAAGACAACTGATTGTACTAGTATGACAATCGGTATGACAATTGATAGTCATACCGAATTGTCATACCGAATGTCATGCTAATTCAGTTGATTGTCTTGATAGAATTATTATTTAGATTAAAATCACTTATTAATTCAGTAAGACAATTTCATTTGAACTAATATGACAATCGGTATGACAATCAATAGTCATACCGAAAGTCTTGCTAGTTCATTTTAATTGTCTTGCTAGCTCTAAAAGATTGTCACACCGAAAGTATTATTGGACAAAGGATTGTCATACCAGTTCATTGATCTCGGCTGTGTTGATTAAAAAGAAGCAGAAGCATCCAATTTACTTACAACACAGAAAAGCAATCAAACAGAAGCCAAGAACAAAACAGAGAAAAAGCAGCCAAATATTTCATCTTATCTGCTAATTCAAGATTACAATTTCTAGCTTGTAAAGTTAAATCCAATCAACTAGAAATCACTCTCTTGTTCTTGTGTATCAATCTAGCGGATTAAAATCCCTAGAACTTAATCTCAAATCGCATTTAGCATTTGATCTTTTAATTACAAATATAGAAAAAGTTCATGTCGAATTTATTCTAGATTTGTAATAATTGATTTGAGATTAATCCCTTGTAACCGATACCGTAGTTGTAACACCTTTCAAGTTTAATAAAAGTTTTATTTAACTTGAATTTTGTTTCACAATTTTATTCCGCATTTTATTCGACGAAACGGTATTGTTTGCATTCAACCCCCCCTTCTATAAACAAATTGGGACCTAACAATTGGTATCAGAGCCTTCTGATTAACGTACAAATCTAGATCCTAGACTTTTGTGTTTCTTTCACTTCTTGAATTTTTTATTCACTCAAAAAATTCATAATGACTACACAAAAAGTTGGAACCGTTAAAATTCCACTTTTCGATAAAGAGAATTATGTTATGTGGAAGAAGAAGATGCTACTGTTTTTACAGGTTGCTAATCCCAAATATTTGCAAGTGTTGAAGAAGGGTCCAAAAATTCCTATGGTTGTGGAACCAGAGGTAATAGAAAATGATGTGGTGATCACCAAAGCGAGAACTTATGTGAAGGATCCTGAGGACTTCTCTCCTGCTGAAATAGAAGAAGCTTCCCTGGATGCTAGCCTTCAATTAATCTTAGTAGATTCCCTTAATCCCCTGATGAATAGACATGTGATGAATTGTAAAGATTCCAAACATATCTGGGAAACTATTGAGATTATTAATGAAGGCACAGAGGAAGTTAGGGAGAACAAACTAGAAATCCTAACCTCTGAATATGAATATTTCAAATCAAATCCAGGAGAAGGAATCACTGAAGTGTTTGAGAGGTACAATGCATTGATCAACAACCTGAATATTAATGGTAAATACTATTCCATCAGGGAGGTC